>NC_080641.1:21143594-21413594 GCF_027579445.1 Ammospiza nelsoni | reverse complement strand
ATTGGAAACAGTTACTTGTACAGTGTCACAACAGCAAAGCAGCAATTATGTAGGGTCTGATATTTCTCATGCAAATTATAAGAAAAAATAGAAACACATCCATAAAACCTGCTACCTAAAAGACCAGCTTGGATTCAGAGCACAGTCTGTACTTTTAGGATCACCAAATTAAAACATAGAGGGCGAAATATACAGAACTGTTTGATCTGATCTGAAGAGGAAAAAATAGTGCAAGGGACTACATTTCAAAACACTCTTCAGGGCTACTTTTCTAATGACTTCAAGCTGAAAAGCTTAAATGACTGAAACAAAGGTTTTGGAAAATTCTTCAAGTAAGGACAGTGTAAGAAGAGAGAGCTCCATGTATGTATTCTTATATTTATATTTTCAAGAGAATTACAGGGCTGCATTGGAACATATGAATTAATCTATTCCCATGTGCTTTGGATAGTAAGGGCACATGGCATTTGTCACATCCCTACTGGATTAGCACATGTAATAAAAACAGATAACCAGGACAAGAAAATTAGTGTTGGGACCAAGCCCATACCTTATTAGAAGCTCTTTCTTTTTCTTTCTTTTACTCTCTTTCTACAAATACAAACAAGCCCTGTGAAAGTACCACAGTAAGGGAGCACTAAATTAAAAGAGCCAACCACAATAGCATTAGCATTAGAGGTTACAACAAATGAAATCATTGCTGGGAAAAAATCCTAAATGCATGCATCTCCACAAAGAACTTCGAAACAATGACTTTAGTCCATAGGGAAATGCTGTGGTATATAACACAGTATCATTACAATAAAAAAGGAGCCATGAGGCACATCACTAAGAGAGAAAACAAATCAAAACAAAACAGTGAAGAAAAGCAAGCAGCTTATTGTGTCTCTGCCAAGAATGAAGTAAACAGTACATCTGTTTACTTAATTCAGACCCCTACATCTGACCAAAACTGTCCATTAGAAAACAGAGTCAGGAAAGATTAGTGACATTTTGAGTGTCTAGTTTCTTTATTTTTCCTTGCACATGGAACAGCAAATCTGAGTGCACATATTTATAATAAATCCAATTGTTAAAAGAAATATAATTTTAGAAGTTTCCTTTTACATTAAAATACTCTTATCATAAACATGGAACATACTGTGTACAGACAGTCTGTCTGACGTATAGCAGCTCAGTTCAGCCTGTGCAAGATAACCAGGAGTAATGGTTTTTGATAATCAGGCCACAGTATTAATATAACATGAACCATAAATGCTTTTGTATTGCATCTCTGGTTAAGTTACCAAATCTCATTGGAATATTAAGGAGGGAAAAGCTATCTTCCAATTTCTCTTCTAAATTATAAAACATGCTTCAGAGTATTTCTCCAGATGCCTATTTCTCCAGAACAGACACTACAAAAGTGAGTACATGGTAGAGGTGATTAATGGCTGTATCTCTTAAATAAACCTCTGATCTGTAGTATCCAGCTCAAATTCAAATGTTGCTTGCTGGGTCAGAGTTTTGGTCCCATAGAACTTAGCTGTGATATTTCAGGTGCCAGTAATCCTGGATGGAATCAATCTGCTTGGGAAAATGGAATTCAATTGTTCTGGGAGGAGAAAACTCAATTTCAACAGGTTTTATCAGTCCTCTGCTTCTATAGCATTAATCTGAAGGCGCTCATTTTGACTGATGCCAATTGTGGAGAAATCCTAAATAACACCCATTTCCATCAATATTATCAGTAAGTTATACATAAAAAGGTAGTATCAATGCTGAGATTTGGGGAGTATTTTACAACACATCAGAATAGGGTGACTCAGAAATATATCTTATGTAAAACATACAGCTGTTCAGAAACAAAATCCATACATGTCACTACAACTACATTTCATATTAGTATGGGGCAATGGCAACTACAAACCCACAAGCTTTTCACAGAAGCAGCATCACTGTAATATAAGGCTTACAACAACTCTGCTTCCATAAAATAAATAAATGAATTATATAAATATAAAATAAAAGTACAAAATTATTTTGATTTTACCAAACAAAATTCTAATTGAAATATTTGAATTGTTTGTAAGGCAATTCCGCATCAATGGCTGGTAGAATCAGCCAAATCAAATATGAAGAAAAATTTGTTCAAAATTTGAACAAATGAAATAACATAGGTGACTTTCTTGGTATTTTGCATTTACTTATGGTAGGTGAAACAGAAAGCCAAAGCTCGTTCCTAACTAGTTTTGATCATCAAAACCTCCATGGCAATTTTAACAAGAATACGGGTGTTAAATTAATCACAGAACTAGCCAAATTCCAGCTCTGGTAATTACGTCCTGCATACCTAAAATTCCCCCCGCAGTTTCAACTGGAGAAGTTACTCTTTGCTTTCCCTCTAAAAACACATTGCAGATAGCGGTGCTTCTAGCATAACTTTTGGTCCAAAAAGTTTCATTTCAGTACCAGACAAACAGGCTGAAAAGCTTTTGGATCTCTTCAGACTAAAGATACCTTAAAAGGTAACTGTTCTGATGTTACTGCATCCAACTATTTTTCCCCCTCATCACACACACATCTATCCTCTCCCCTAAATACAGTGGAAGTATCTATTTATCCATTACTTCTCTTGTTAAGAAAACTTTGTCTGTGCCTTCCACAACCCTAACATGTAAAATCAAGCATCCCACTCATCTGACATGGAGTCAGGTGAAAGAATGCAAGGAGCATCCTCAGGGGCTCTCCAGACAAAGAACAAGAAAACTCCCTTGGTGTCTTGGATATGGGTCTTATGAAGAGCACAGGCACTTGCTGCCTCTGCTCTTTCAGAAACAAAAGGAGTAGGATTCCTTCTCTACTCTGACACACACCTGCCAAAAAATGGCAGGCATGGTAGCAGTGCTAATTCTTTCTTTCCCACCAACAGTTACATATAATAATTCAAAGTCCAGCATCTATCTAACCAATTAACCAGAAAGATTTAGATAGAAACCATCTGTGGAAGTCACCAATAATTTTTAAAATAGCTAAACTACTAGGCCTTATGGATTGCCAACATTGTACCTTCAAGCAGTCACTAAAAAAAGACTCTTGGTTTTGCAGAAGCATCCAGGATGGTATTTGTAAATAGATGCAAATGTGAAAGAAAGGCCAAAGAGAGTAAGAGACCAAGAATACACTGCCTCATAGAAAGAGAACATGCCTGTTAAGGTAAGACAAATACAGGGGACAGGGAGACACCCAGATGCTGGGCTGCTCCAGGCAGGTAAGAGCAGGCATCTGTCACTCTGCCACTGTGCAGCCTCCTCTGACACAGCCCTGCTGGCTCCTCTCCAGGTGAGCTGCTCTCTGAGCTGAGGACAAACGTGTATTGTACAGAAGGCTGGTTAGAGTTTTCCAAGTTTCTATTAAGGCACATTTTGTAAGTGATAACGTCTCTTAGTGTAACAAGCAAAATATTATGAATTGATTTCAGCATGAGCTATTCAAGACAAGATGGAATAGGAACAGTGGCTGAAGTAGAAATGTTTAAATGAGACACAAGGTCTGTTCCTTGCTTCTGACCTCTGTAGATAAGCAATAAAATTATACATGGCTGCAACAGTATTCTGTGTCAAGAGTATTAAGTGGACACTTTCTAATTACCTTTAGCTCATAAAGCTGGAGAGTTTGATCTATTGCTTAAAAGCTTTTTAGTTTAATTTATTTTAATCAACAATTCTATTTTTAGCAGTTGTTTCTAAGATGTTTTTCCAGTAAAGGGGTGGGTAGATAGGGTGGTTGAGGGTCTGGTTAGCTATGTGGCTCATCTCCCAAGATGCACAACCCCAAAGTCCCCAGCTCAGTAAGATGTAAAATGAGATTGTGCTGGTTTTTTACACCAGCAGGAAATTAAACAATAAAGCCACTCCCCTTCCCTTTCCCATAAGGGAGGGACAAAAAGGAGAGACTATGGGTTGAGATAACAATTTACTAAAACCACAAAGCAATGGAATAAGACATGCTCAATATAGTTATATTAACAATAATTATAAACAATTAATATGGCAATATTAATAGCAAGAGTACAGAAAAAAAGGGGTGTTTTACCCACAAAATGGTAAAACACCACTCACCACTGTAAACAAAACCAAGACAGCAGCTGCTCTGTGCAGGTCACCCCTACGTGGTTTCCCCAGACAAAGGCAGTCTGTGACCATTCCTGCCCACCGCCCTCACACCTCTGGGAACAAAGGCAATATGGTGGTGGAGTTCACTCACGTGGGGAACACTTCCCAGCCCCAAACAGCAAAGAGCACCAGTGCCCTGCCAGCTGCCTCCTGGCTGGCACTGCTGCCTCAGCACTAGGAGTGATCGAGTTTTCACCACTATCCCTCTTTCAGCACCAGCGGCCCACAGGGGCTGTCTGGAGAGAAGAGGAGGTGGGACTGGCGGGATGGCAGAGCCTGCAGGAGTTACTGCCATCACTTTGCCACAGCAAGGAGAAATAGCCCTTTCTGAACAAAATCATGACCCCCAGCAATGACGTGCCTGGTATACAGAACAGCCTGGTCACATGCACACAACACTAAACTCCTCTCTCCCCCATAACCAGGACTAAGGAACTGGAGTCTGGGAACCCTACAGGGGCTGTATTTTATAGAAATATTTTTTCTTCCAGTTGCAAAAATGTCCAATAATATCTAATGTAATTTTTATCAGTGTGGTGGGATTCAGTGTGAGTGGGACATTAATGTTCCTATGCTTTCCTAAACATGGCTGTCAGCCCTGACAACATTTTCCTATGTCCCTGCTCATAGTGTAGGGTGCTAGGATGGGAAGCCCTTGACAAGGCAGTTACTGGGCATGAAGAATCCAAGAACTATGGAGAGGGAAGGAACGGCAGTTCATGCTACTAGTACAAACATATTGCTTGGTTGTACCTTCTCCCAGATGAAAAAATGGTTCAGGAAAAGGGCAGTTTTGATAACATTTCACAATCCCTCAGACTGTGAAAAACAATGGTGAAAGGGAAATGAAAAGACATACAACTTCTGAAACTCTGCCACAGGATGCTAGAAGTACAAGTCATCCACAAAGATCCAAGACTGTTTTCACTAAACAAAACTTTTATTCAAGACTGTAATGTTATTCTTAGGATCAAATTTAATAATCCAATGGTACTCAACCTCCTTGTGCTATTGTGGTATTGATTAATCCTTTGATGCTCATTTGGCTAATATGCATGTGTGCTATTCATGTGCTGATTTTCATAAAATTTGGACTACAACAGTACCAAGATATTCACTCACTACAGCACAAGCAATTTAATAAAAATATCCCCATATGTCATAAGTCAGATATTACAAAGAGGAAAAAAACAACACAAAAATCATGGACTCCATGACTCTCATGAGACTACAGAAAAGATCCATCCTTAGCTATAATAGGAAAAATGACCTTGGCACAGGGCACTTCCTGAAAAACAGAGGACTGGCTGGGGTTAATGGCCTACAGCTTTGCCTGAGGCCATCAAGTCTCCCAGTCAGTCATTAATCCCCCGGAAGTACCCTGGTGCCTTGATCATTTCTACTTAATTAAAGTCAGTGATCCCCAGGATGCCTCCATTTCACCAGGAGACTCTTTCTAGTTACTTCAAGGAATGTGCCTCTCAACTCCCTCCCTTCGTTTCTTTCTCTCTCAAGATATTTGACATGACATGTTTCAATTTCCTTTTTAATGGCCAATGTTTAATATGGCTTACAAATAATTATTTTTTATTTCATCTTTGACATGAACCCTTAGTCCAAAATTGAAAAATTAATTTTTTTTTCCAAGGGAAAAAAATACATCGGTAGTTCCCTTGTGAGGGACACTGGACCCAAAGTAAAAAACTAGCAAAGTTTAAAGAGCTTCCATCTCAAAAAACAAACAAAACCAAAAGCAATACATCTAAATGAGGAGAAAAAACCCAAGAATTATGTCATGGGGATGAGCAGAAATCACACAGGATGATTTAATGGAAAGTCAGAAATGAGAATCTGCTCTTACTGCCTTTTTTCCCCATCCAAGTCTCTAAGTCTGGAAGCACTTATGAGAATTAATTTAATGATTATCAGAGGCCCCACAGACTTCAGTGGAACTACACACATGCAAAGAGGTAAGTACTTGTGTTTTCAGAACCAAAGCCTACACTTACACAAAATAAAACAAACAAGCCAGAAGGGCCACCAGTGTAGCTCTCTTCAGAGAATCAATTTCATCCCACTGACACTTTGTTAACAGCCTGTTTCAGTTTACAAAATGTAGACCTAGACTTTGACATTTCAAATGGTTATCTGAAAACAGGCTACATATTAAAATAACACTCTTATATTACATCTGAAATTTGAGGTACAGAGTTAGGTCAGCATCATATACAAGAGCCTGAGATGCATTCACTATCCCAAAGATCTGATAACCCAAGTCCCAATCTCTCCAATCTTTGGTATCCCACATGGTAGGAGGCTGCAGTGCAACTTTAAATTTGTATTCATACTTAAACCCGTACTTACTGTACCGGGTACATGCACCTGATGACTCAGAGTATTTAAAGTCCAAATTTGAACTTTGCAGCCTACTTCTAACTCTGTAACAGACCATCACTATAGGTAATAATTTCCTTTGCAGGCCTAAGTTCAAACCAGGATTTTAACTTTGTAAAGAAAGAAAATGGCTATTCCAGACAACAGCAAAGGAGGCATTACAGCAGCCTTTCAAACCTCTACATTGCAGTAGGTAGCTATTTTGGCAAAATAGCAAATATTACAAGTACATGCATGTGTGTATGGCCCAGCACACACAATGGGCAAATAAATACCTATATCTATGTGTACACACTGTACACTTGGGGGGGTGGGGGTGGTGAGTGTATGTATACACAGAGACAGAGAAGGCATGCATAATTTTGTAATTTCTTAATACTATCACAGAACAAGAATATAACTCGACTGATTTGTTATCCTAGCATTTTGCAGAACAACTTGACAAGCTCGTTGAATCTCTACAGTCAGAATGTTCCGTAAAAATAAGAAAATAAAACTGTCATATGATAGTCATATGTATTGAGTCAGTATTATCAATACTTTATTTCCTGCTAGTCTAAAGCAATGACTTAGTGAGTTAGACTGTAAATCCAAATGCATTTACACATTGCATCATAACTGACTGCTCCAGTCACTGACAGCATAACTGAACTTGACTGCTATCAGTCTGATCACAAATGTAAATTTTCCTCTCGTGATTATAATAGCGGTAACTGATGTTTTTAGGATATTTTTGTAACTATTTAACACATCTTTCAAGGCATTTATGGCTGCTATAAGAACAATTATTATTAATTATTCCAACTGAAATAGCCTGTAGGAGTCCCAGTTCCTGGAAATACTTGTGTGAGAGAATTTCCCAGTCACAACAAAAGAAAGCTCACATGTGCATTGAATATACAAATTATTTAATTATAGTCAGATCATCACCTGAGTGATTCTTCAGCAACATTATGGAAGCTATAGTTATCACGAATTCCTTTTAAAGCTGCCCTTTCTGGATGTAATTAAGCCTTGACAAATTCTGCCCAACCTTTTTATTATTTCAAGCCTGACATCACTAACACAGGAGGTGAACCCTTTCCAAGGAAGGATAACTGTGCTATAATGAAGATATCATAATCTTGACAAACATAAAATAGTTAATTTAAAATTTCAACAGCTTCAGGTCTGAATCCAAACTTTTTCAAATACTGACTTTCTCATCTGCTGTTTTGGTTTACAACAAGCAAAATGAGTCTACACTGAATAGATGTCTTCTATCTTGAATTTACCAGGATGGGTGAATGAGCTTTATGCCTCCCAGTTAGCACTAGTTAGACAGAAGTACATCCCCACACAATGCAGAATATTTACAGCTCTGAGATAGTCTGTCCCTGAATAAGCACATCCTGTTTATGAGTTCTAACTGTTCATATTTCATTTGCTCCTCACCTTTCAACAATGACACTTTTCTTACAATGGAATGAGCTAGGGAAGAATAACACCAAGTTAAATGTAAACCTTTTATGATACCTCCCATACCATAGAATTGCTTAAACTTTACTATTTGCTGAACTACACACACATCAAGCACAACATAGCATGAGAATGTCTCCATTTCCCATTGCATGCTCCTCCATTAGACAACAGAACATTTCAAAAGTTTGAGATGATGCCTGCAGGAGCTTAGTTGTGACAATAGAGAGGATAAATTTTGTATATTAAAAACTTTATTGGTATTAATTTGGCATTAAAAAATGGATGCATGTATTAAAAAAAGAGTAGTTTCATTAATCATTTTACTGATCAAAGAAATCATTTGCTAAGTGGACAAACTTCAAGCCTGTCGTGAGAACAAACTTTGAACAATTTAATGATGCTCTGGAAGAATTCCTGCTCTTGAACTACAGCTAAAAGACCTGTAAAAATGTTATTTCAACACTGAAGCAGTTTAAGTGACTGACTGAAACCACAATGTATAAGAAGTATAACTTGAGCTTGGCAGATCAGAGCCAAATAAGAAGTGATGATAAGCGACATATCTAATGTACTCTCAGTGTCTTGTCATTAACACAATTATGTCAGTACAGTCAATCAGCACTTTGCCTTGACTTTAAAGTAAGATTCTGAATACATGTTTCTAGAGTTGGAGGGAGTATGGCAGAGAAGAATCATTGAATTTAAAGCCACAGTTATTCATGGCTTTTTAGGAAAACAAGGTTATCCATTTATTATCTGCTTTGTGCTGGAATAACACTAAAATGGTTCTTATGAGTTCAATACCATCTGTAATAGCCCTCTGGCTATACAAAACAAAGGGACTCAAGATGAAGCATTCCTTTCACGAATGAGAAACTGATTTACTACCTGAAGTGATAATTAATGCCATTCAGTTTGGTTTCAAGTAGGGATGAATAGGATAAAATGACAATGCTTTCCTATTGAAAAGGTTTCTTTGCTATGTGCTGGGAGGACTGACAAACATATGCCACAGCAGTGGCAAGTGATGGCATCCGCCAGAATTAGCTATCTGAAGCAAACAATTATGAAATGGATCACCTTTGTGGCTTAGTGACAAAGTCTGTATAGGAGCCTGGATAGGCAGGAGCACATTCACTAACGAAAGCCAGGATAGAGCCCCTATGTTACTGTAGTCCACAACAGCAAGAACTTATTAAATAACGCTCTTCAGGTAAAATTTTCCTGCATAAAGACTTCCTCAAAAGATTTGCCTGCTTCAAGCCATCAGTTTATTTTTAGAGAAATTATTATAACCATGCTGAGACCCTGGCCATAAACCTCCTGATTTGTGATGTTCAGAAGGTAAGTTGCCTTAAATCCTGGAGTTATGCCTTACAAGAGCAGCTATCCTGAAAAATCACTGCTGATTCCAAAGCAGCAGCTAGGACAATATCCAACAAACCAAATCCTCATGGGATATAAACTAAGCAAGAGCCTTGATTTTGCCAATGAAGCAGATCTGCCATATAAGATGCTAATATTCTCGGTACTTCCACCCTTGGAGTTGCTTTGTAAGGGCTTCTGAACTAACTGCAGTATGCTGAACAATAAGCATCATTCTGCCCCTCTGGCCACTCTGACCAAATCTCTGTAAGCTTTTCTGACCCACTCCTGGCTTTCCTGATAGCTTTACATGTAATCCTTTCCTGATCCCCACTGAGCTCTCCTGACACCATGTCTTCTCCATCTCTCATGCAGCTCTAATATTTACTCCAGTAGTTCTTTCTCTGCTTCACTTTTACTACCTTCTCCATATCCTTAGGATCCAAATACCTCTTCTAGTGCTTCTGATTTCCTGCTCCTCTGACCTTGTGTCAGCCAGGACAAAATTGGTCTCAGTCTGTCTGATCACACATTTTTCTCTGAACAACGTTGTATATACCTACAATCCTCTCTTTTCTCCTTGGTATTTTGATCCTTTCTACCTCCATTTGTCCTGTTTTGATCCACTTTCAGCTTCCCCTGAGCCTCTACATTCCTCTCTGAGCCATCTTTTGCCACACTGGATCCCTTCTCCACTCTTCCTACGTGGCTCCAATTACCCTTCAACATTTCTTTCTCTCTCAAAATCCTCTGAATCTCAGCTCTATAACATGTAGTATATTCAATATGTGTACTGTGAAATCAGTGGGAAGTTAATAGCAAAGAAATACACTGCCACTACTGCTGAAGAATATGACGGAAAAATAAAGAAAACAATATTTACTACCTATTCTCAACATTTATTTCTCGAGCTTAAATATCTGTTTTAATTGTATTTTGCCTACATTGTTAAGGTACAGGCTCCTCATTCTAGTTTTAAATTGACACTTCTAAATCCTGAATCCTGTAAATCTCTATTTTGCACAAGTTACCTGCAGGGGATGAGAATATCATTATCCCCTGACCACTTTGCTCAAACAGGAACAATGGACAAGTGCAGTGAGAACTAATGCAAGTTCCATCAGCTGCTATGACTGAAGAATGGGTGGCCTGTGAGCAGCACCCCTGCAGTGCCCTGCTCTGGTGGCACTCAGCCTGTGTGTGCTGCTCAGGATGGCAGGGCAGGAGCTCAGCTCAGCACCCATTCTTTCAGTCACTGGAAGCAGAATGATTTCTTCATTTGCCAGTGGAGCAGGACAAGGGGCTCCCCACTGACCACAATCACACTATTTTAGGCCTTGCACAGATCCATGTGCTCACAAAGCACAAACACAGGTAAATCCTCACACCGTAATGGAGATGTGCTAACGAAGGTGTTTGGCTGAGTGCTCCTACACAGGTATTTCACATTAGTAAAGGGGAAGTTTCCAAACAGCTGATGGTTCAAGTACATGTTGAGTTAACATTTCTCTCCATTTAAAACTATACTGCATCAGCAAAAATTCAGTAAGGAACATTAATTATCAAATGTGCCAGTTTTGTGACTATTAAGTACCTCGTTAGATTCAGTTTTTGAAAACGCATTCACGAGCACTTTTATACAGGACAGAACGGCACATTTGGCATTGTTTAACCCTTCAACGTGACCTAAAAGATTTTGTTTCTAATTTATTAAGGTTTTCTTGGACAATTTCCATTTTTATTTTGAGAGTTTTCTTAGTATACAAAAATATAAAAGGCATTTAAGCTGTTCTTGAAAAACAGGAAACCTAAAGACATTTAAAAAATGACATTTTTTTATTCAGTTGGAATAAAATTTATCCCTAGAGCTGCTATATGTTTTTCATTCATACCTACAGCATTAAAAGCTGGTTAAAGATAAAAACGTTGCCTACATATTGTATATAAACATATATTCATAAACGCTCATTGCTGACAACAACACCAGTCGTTGTGTTTATATTAGCACATACAGAGTCAAATTTTTCAGCTACAATATATTTCCTTTAATCTGTCAGAAAGAAAACCTCATACTTCAACAAAGGCAAAAAAAAGAGAGAAATAAATTAAACCCATATTTAAAATATATCATCTAGCCTAACCTTTACTCCATTAGGGAAAATATGCCTGCAAAAAAGATTAAATACAAATTTGCTTTGCTTTTAAACCTACTTAAGAAGTACCTATCCTATCTGTTCATATAAATTCCAATGGAAAACACGATGACATGCAATTACTAATCTCAATGTACACAGCTATGCCTCGGGGACTTAGTGGCTCATATTTTACTGTTCTGTAATCAAATACAGAACTAATGAGTAAAAATATGCTTGCCCCAATAAATTCCCAGCACCTGGACAAGTGTCTGACAATGAAATGGAGGATGCACACACAAAATTCATTCTGCAAAGCTATTAAAGTGTTATACTTGCCAACAAGTGTTCATTAAACAAGAATGAAGGATCTTTACGCCAGTTTCCTTCCAAAGGCTTTTTAATATTTTAATGGAGAGTAAAGACTATTTATCTGAACTCTGATCAGTTAATGTTCAAATCTGTTATGAAAAAACAAGGAGTCCTTTATAATACCTTTCATAAAAATCCACTTTGCAATGCTTCAAATAAAGACTAAGAACTGTAAAAGATTATGTTGCATATAAACAAAATCAGTATCGTTTTGAAATTATATGGTTATCCATGGAGCTCCTTGGCATATAAGAATCATGTTGTATTTTTATTTAAAGAATGGTTAGCAACAACCCTGATACAAATGAAAAACAGGATTAGAAATGACATCACTTTTGCAGAAGCATCTTCAGAATGCAGAGAAAGAACCCCAAATTTAATGGGACAGATGAAAAAAGTGGGAGACCAACAGATTATGCAAAGCCAGGCTATATACCTGTTGGGGAAACAAAAGCACTGAAAGAAACATGCCAGGAAGACTGGCTGACATTCTCTTTATCAAAAGGTATTGAAGTTTGAATCTAAACCAAGCCCACATTTAATATAGCCTACAAAAACAGAAGGACAGATCAAAAGTATCTCCTAGAAATAAAAATATGGATCAGTGCAAGACTTCACTAACACTTCCTTTGCAAGAAGACTGGTGACTTTGGGTTTAGCCCTTCAGAGTAACTTAGACCTGATTTATCTCCCAGGTTGATGAGTGAGTAAAAAGCACCATTCATTTTTCCATTGCAGGTTTTTAACCAAGGACAGACGAAAAAGAGGCCAGGTCCTCTTTTACAAAATCCAGTCAGATGGGAAATGGGAGGATCCCATTATTGGCCCTCCTTTTCTTGGGGCAGCTCAAACTGCCAGCACTTGTGGAAGTGTACTAACCAACAAGACACGTAAGGATATTTTGGACATGGTTTTGCTGTAGTTTCCAGCAGCCAGCATAAGAGAGAAAATAATGTAAAAGGAGAAATAAAGATGTGGAATCACAGACTGTTCTTTTGGCTATTAATTTCTGATCCCTACTGCCAGGGTGTTGATGCATTTTAATTTAGAGATCCTGGCTAAAAGCAGGAGGAACACAGAGAACATGAATAGGAGTCTGCTCCCAAGATCTGCTTCCCACACATTCTCCTTGAGGTGGTAGCTTCTAAACCCATATGTTTCAAAACCTGATTTATATGCATTGTTTTGGAAATCTGATTAACTTGGTGGTATTTAACAGCAAATGCTTAGAGTTGCTCTCAAATATCTGTAGCATTTGGGAGGAGAGCTCTCCTCTTCATCCTTGATTCCTATCTCTTCTCATTAAGCCTGATGTAGCTTCTGAAATTGATGGGAAAATTACATGAGACCCACCAGAGCTTGGATATGCTTGTTGCATCTAATTGTCATCTACAGCCCATTTTCAATGTAATATCATATATGTAGCTATGTCACATTTGACAAAAAAGAGAAAGCTTTCTTCGTGCTAAAAGAAAGTACTGTGTAGCATTGTAGAACACACATATAAAGAGGTGAATGTTTTAAAGGCTGTGAAGGCAGAAATGTGCAAATACACAGTTAAATTGCAAAACCCAAACAATTACATGGCAAGTGCCCAACCGTGTGCTCAGGTTTTGGTTATACAGGCACATGTGCATACTTTTAAAGCATAATAATTCTTTTATTGTTTTAATTTAAGCCTCTGCTTCTGAATATTTCTGAATTCTTTTTGGGGAAAGCCAAGATTTCTTAGGCTAAGCAGGTATATGGTAGACTCTACAAAGAGCAATGCGCATACTCAAAGCACTGAATTGTGGAAAGAAGTATTTTTAAGGTGCAAGAAAGTTAGGGTTTAATAGGGTGTGAAGTTGTCAGGGAAAGATTTGTGTGGTTGGGAGTTAATTTTAATGCTTACTAATTAGAGTAGAATTGGCAGCTCTAGTCCTGAGGAGTGAAGTACCTCTGCCAATGGAATACATTAACTGGCACATAAACAATAGAAGTACCCACTATCCTCTGATGTGCAGAAGGAAGAGGTGGCTAAACCAACAACACGAGCCTGGACAATGTCAGTCTGTGATCTTTCCAGCATGAAAACCAATGAACACACACAGTGCTATCTCACAAAGCTCAGACTTATTCTTGACCACATATCCAGACAAGCCTCCTGACTTATTATTGAAAGACAAAATATTTACAGTAGCATGCAACCCAGCTCCAATTAACTTTACTATTAACTGAACTAGGAAAAGGATCAGGACCCTCAGCTCAAACACTGAACATATAGTTCATTAATTGCTACCCTTAACAGTAGGTTTGTTTGATATTTAAATGATATTTAAATTATACAGATCAACATAAAAGTAAAACAACTAAAAAAAATAAATCTAAGACCGTATTTTCCACCACTTTTTCTAGTTCAAGTGTTCCCTTATGGAGAAGATCAATTCTCAATAAGAACAATTTCAAGCAGATCTTAAACCAGTTATATTATCACCTGCTATGATTACTACATTAATGAACACGTGGTTGGATTCATCCCCACATCATCCTAGGAATACTCATGTAACACTGTAACAGTTCCATCAGTGACCAGCAGTCACATGGATGCTCTAGTGCATTCATCATCACTTTTGTGGAATGAGGCTCTGTAAACCTTACGTTATTGCATTCATCAGCTCCAAGTAGAACCTTTTAATTAAACTAACTTGGTAAAGTACCACGCACATGATGGAGCTTTAGAAGTAATACATAATGATGCTTAAATAATGTGTGAGGGAAACTTTGTCATGTTAAACTCATATTTAAACAGGTGAGACAGCCCGCTAAATTCTCTGCATCAGTTTACTACACTGAGTTTACTATAACTGACAGCAGTTATTCCTCAGCTGCTCTTCTACTAGTCAGAACTCACATCCTGATTTTGTTGCTGAATTCTCAGGACTTCAGTCTCCCACCATACTCTTGGCTGGGTTGTGCAGTTGTTTGGGTCAGTGCGTGCCATAGCTACCACAAAGTTTAAGAAAATTAGTTAAAAATACATGAGATCCATTGCATGAGTGGCACTGCTAGATATGACTGGCATATTTCCAATATTTCATTTACATAGATTTTAATCAGTATGTACAATATCTCTTTTTTTAAAGCAAATCCATTTTGTAATCTTTCACATGTAACTGTGTGCCTTTTGTCATTCTCTTCAGTGAAGTTGATTCCTTACATGTCTTTTTAAATGGACCAAGTAGGGACATTTTGGTGCTAATCATACCTCCTTCACATATTTCAGAATTTAATTGTAAAAAGTAAGGCTTTCTAATGGTCAGATAATAGTTCAGTTGTATCCATTCCACGCACCTTTCAGACCCTCAGCGAGGCAGGAATAACTCTTCTTTTTTACAAATGGTCAAATCAGCTATACAAATCTGTGACCACAGGTAAGACACTGAGAAATTTATTCATAGTAATATGGAATCCCAGCTGCATGGTCCTAAACTATAAAATATGTGGCAAAAGTGGACTGAAAGGTCATAATAATTTTATCAATAGTTGGATCAATATTTTGCTCTGAGTCACAACAGTTAAACAGTCTAAGGTGCATCTAAAAGATACACCTTTTAAAACTATTTATTTATTTTCTAAAGAGGAAGGACTGTTCAAAGTAACATTTGAAAAGGAAGGACCATTTTTCTAGTCTATAATTAGGGTGCTTTACACATGAAAATGTTGGAATGCTTCTGGGCCCAGGATATTCAGTGAACAAATACAAGATGACACATTTTGCCAGAAACAAGGGACGTACCATAATAAAGTTACAAAGTAAACAGTTATCATCAACTGCCTTTTTGATATTCAGAGGCAAGGAGGATTACAGTCTTTTTTTACACACAACTGTTTCAAGGGAAAATGAACAATAACTTTTTACCTTCACAATTTCCAGGAAGTCCAGTAGACTGCTTTCCTACTAAAACCTGGAACAAAGATGGGGTTTGTTCATTGCCTTACAATATCTTACCTTATAAGGAAGTATTTGACAGCCTTACATTAAACTCCTGAAAACTAATGAAGAGTCCTCCTTAATACACATTTCTTTTTTCCAGTTCAGGCTTGAAGTGACAACATTACAGAAATACCCTGAAGGTTTTTATTTAAATAGCATCCTATAAAACAATGCCCTCTTGTCAGTCAACACTAATTCAGCAGAAGTCAAGCTATAAATCTGTCCAAAGGCCAGCAAAGTGCTTAACTTGGCACATCCCTAATAAAATTAGGAATGTGAGTTTATTACATGAACCTTAAGTAGGTTTGGCCAAGATATTAAGATTTTTGCTTATGGCAACCATGGTTAATGTGGATTGGTATTTTCATTATAATACACCCCACAGCATTTCTCAGTAACGTCTCAGGTTTCCAAATTGGACAATAATTTTCTACACTATCTGACAATCACTAGGTGTTACAGATGAAACTCTGCCACTTAACTAAGCACAGTTTAACTTAAAGATGGCAAAGACTTTTCAATAATGCTAATTCTACTGAAAAATGAAGCCAGATTAATTAATACTTCTATTAATGTAATGCGATTTCACTTTTTTCAAGTAAAGAAGTACTTATAGGCTTTTAACCCAAGCTCAGATGCATTGTTTCAGCTCAAGGCAATTGAGAAGTGATTTCTGCTGTAATAAGCTGAAATGCACATTAAGAAAAACAGCGAGAAGGTAGATTATGCAGTCTATATTTTAGTTGTTTTTAGCCAAATATACTTCTCAGTTATATTAATGCAGAATGTCTCTTCAGAACAGTATTCTACGAAGCTTCGTGTTATAACTCTCTCTGACCATCTCCCACACTAAATTTTTGTTTCACAGAAACATCTTTCCTTTGAGGGAAGAAACACACTCTGAGGATCTCACCTGGCTAAAGAAGAACATATAATCCCTAGCTTCTGGTTATTACTGCATGGTACCACATGTGGTGCCAAGCCACACACAGCACTGCAACAAGAAAAGATGCTTCTTAAGATGCTACAATACCAAACACATGAATGTGCAGAGTTGTTGAAGTTCACTTCATGAAAAATACAATACACTCTGGGAAGGAAATATGATTGATTTCCCTTGAGTAGACTGTTTATCAGACAAACACATTTTGCAAACTTTGACATAAATTGTTAGTTTTCTTATCATACTGACAATATAAAACCAGTACCTTTGTAGAAACTTCCTGAAAACTCTTTAATGACCTCTAAACAGCGTTATCTTATCATCATCTAACTTTCTACTTCAATAAATCATTTTAAAATAGGCAAAAGGAAAAATTGATACCAAAAATATGAATTTCTTTTCCATAGCTTTAGCATTTAAGATGTGAGGAATCTTCTACAGAATAGTTACAATGCTGATAAAGCACTCACACCTTTGTATTTGCAGTCATTTTGCAAGAAAAGAAAGAACAACTCTCACCAAAGGGCCTCAGGAGGAATGAAATGAAGATTTGCAGTTTCCAGGTCCTTGCATGTAAGGGTCTGACAGTATTGTTCACTTTGAAAGGCAACTGCATATGCAAATCCCTACTTGATGTCCATAGTAGAAAGATGCAATATGGTAACATTTTGTGTGTGCAGCCTGCTTGTGAACACATCTTGTGATCTGCATGCAGAGGAGGCCAGAGCCAGCACACACAGAGGTATCCAGAGCACACTGTCAACACTTGGGATATTACACAATACATATTATTTCAAAACTTTCAAATTAAATTTTTGCTTCAAAGAAATAGTCTCTTTTTGTGCCTGCATTTGTAGCTTTATTTTAGCTGTCCAAAAAAAATCTAAAAATCTATACAAGGAAATGCACTGAGTGACAAATGCTCATCAAATTAATGAGTAAATAGAAAACATGTAATGGACACTTCCCATCCAAAATAAAATAAAACACTCTAAGAATCAACCTTGTATAGCCAGGGACAGGAAAACCACCATATAATCTAAGGGACTAACAAAATGTGTATGTGCTTTTCAGAATATGAAAATCAGTATTTTCAAAGAACCTGTGTAAAACCCAGACTATTTTCTTAGAAAGTGCAAATTCCAAACAATAAGTATTTAAAAAGATGTTGCAGAGCTGTTGGACAATTTGAGAAGACATAAAACATGTTAGTTGCTTGTGTGAATAATTTAAAGCCCTCTGCATGATACTATCATCACAAAAAGGCTATGTCTAACTGCTTATTAGCAGGAAAACACAAAGTGCCTGCAAACTAACACAGCTCTGCAATTTCCCTGTTTTCTTCTGCTGTCTGGGAAGAGTCTGCTGGTAACATTGAAATCCCAGGATGGCAGTCTTCACCTGTAGCACAAACACACTTGAAAGCATCATAACAGCTTTTGAACGGAGCAGGATCCTGGTATCTGCATGCCTTTTGGTAATTTGTTTCCCTCCAAGGTGAAGGCGCACCAAGGGTGCAAATTGGTGGGATTAGAAAGGTGCATCCTGACCTCTGTGGAATGATCTGAACAAACTCTCACGTCTGGATACATCAGAGCAGTGTTCAGACCAGAGCTCCACAGAATAAGTCATATTTTCTTTTCAGGGCTACAATTAAAGTATCTCCCTTCTTCTGTGACAGATTTTTGCACAGCATTGCATTGGATACTAAAAACCTCTCTAGATCCTTCTGATCCCCCTCGATATCTCATTAAATTGACAGACCAAAGCCTATTACCATACTTTTGTCAATTGCACAGTGTTTGTGTGATCTAGAGAGGAACTCATCTGACATCACCAACTAAACTAATATTCCCCACTGACCTTTATCCAATTTACAAATCCTACTCTCTCCAGAGATGAAAGGCCAGAGCATTACTCCATGCTTCCCTCCACAGCCAGTACCTCACATGCAAATTAAAGGATGCAGAGAAACACTACATATCTTGCTTTCGAATTGAAAAACTCTCTCATTGAGCAAGATAGTTTATTTCAATTTAACATAAATAAACATATTCACATATGGAGCTTTTATGTCTTAAAGCTCTCCTTAATTCCATATCTCCTTATTGCAGACAGGACAGGCATAAAATATTTCATCATGGTCTGTAGTAAAAGTCTTTTGAAAAACCCACCATTCTGCTGCACAGCAATTCCTATCCAAATTCCCATCCACATTAAAATGATAGGATTTTGGATGCTGGGATCAGAAAACTACACTGACATGACTAATTGAGACCAAATTCAAAATTACATTGTACAAAGCTAGGGGAAGAGAAACAAAATAGTTTTGAATTTTTAAGGTATGATTTTAGAGAATAGGTATCATAGATGAAACTGAGATTCTATTAAGAATTATTTTAGGTCTGCCTTTAAAATTATAATTGTCCCCAGTCCTCTGCTTGAAAATAAGAGAGTTAATTTTTCCTTCCAGTATTTACCATCTGAATTACACATGTAAAACATCATGTTAAACATACATATTGAAGAAGAAAGCCCACAGTACAGTGTGTGTCATTAAATCACCTTAGTTATCAAAACTTAATGAGCTTTGAAATAGATACAATCCCAATATTGCAGGTCATAAAAAAGATTTCACTTGTGACCTACATCATTCACATAGAAGAATTAAGAAATTAGGACATCTTTCCACTTTCCATTCACTGTATAAGTACCTATTCACAGAGTCTGATTCCTAAGGGCAAGGAAAAGCACCAGATTCTGCAGATTTTCCCTATATTGTGAGACATCATTACATAGATCTGCTCTGCTGACCACAGCCTGCACCAGAACACTTCCCACATACACCACTGAGATGGGCAACAAGTGGCAAACTTCATTATGGCTGTGGTAGGAAAAAACACGGTATAGCTCTACTTGTAAAACATACTAGGAGATAGAAGAGCAAGTGGGAATAAGAGTCCTCCAAAAAGCAACACACAGCTGCAATTTGAGTATTTTAGCCACATGTTCAGACTTTACAGAAAAATGCAATTTCTGAGAACCTGATGAGCTGGGTAAAATTGCTTAATTGAAATGTAACAGTGAGTGAGACCAAGCCACGGGGTCATTGCAGACCCAGCAATACCAAGCAGGCATCAGCACAACTCCCCACCCAGGTCTAAGTGATGGTGAAACATGTCAGGCAGAATACTGTGGAAACCAAGACACCAAAGCTTTGTGCCCAGGGATTATAAAAATAAAACTCAAAGAGTAAAAAGAGTCAAGAAATATGATTTTCTATTACAGAATTTTACCAATATATATATTAAAAAAAAAAAAAAAACCAAAAACAACAGAAAGTTGTTTGCTGTACTGCACCAGAAGTCAAGAGAATCCACCATCTACTTCCACCAAGGTTTACTGTTAACTGGGGAAGCCAAAAAACTAGAGCATGTGAGGCTGTCATGGGAGCAAGCAAGGATGCAAACAAGGAAACCACTGTTCTGAGAGTCCTCAATCACTGACAAAATCAGTTTCTGGTCACTGAAGGGATGGGCAGCATGAAAATTCCAATGTGGAATGCAGTAGTCGTGTAATTCATGTAGTCCTTGTATGCACAGTGACATAAAGGGAGTGCTTCACTTCTGACTAGGCTTTGATTCAATTAATTGTGGTGAGATTAAGGGAAGAGAGAAATGGAACAGAAACATGACATCTGCGTGGCAGGTTGTTTATATTCCAGCAGGAAGTACTTCACAGTACTTCACTAATGCTCAGCTACTAAATGATCAACTCTCACAGCTCTCCTAGAGATATCCAGCATGGCATCTCTTCCAATGTAACCTCTTTGGGCTGAGTAATATTAATCTAAGCAGTACAGCACTGGCACTCTACCCCACCCTCACCCATTTCTAATGATAATCCGTTCCTGTCCTGTCTGCTATCATCACTTTCTCCTTGAAACATACATCACATGCCTGCAAGTCAAGGATATTATATCCAATGTATGTACAAGTTATCACCTGATCATATTACTACAGCTATGTTAGCTAATACTATATTATATTTTAGACCAGATTGGTGAAAGCCTCCCTGAATAAAAACATGAGAGCAAAGTCACCTAAAACGTCAAGAAATACTTTGGAAGGACTCGATTCTTAGTTTCTGCTAAGTAAAAATAATAATTAAAAAATAAATTCCTTTCATAAGCAGAAACACTGTTAAGCTACACAGTTTCATGTTGAATATGCAAATATCAGACTTCAGTCCTAAATCAGTTTGAAAAGATAACGTCATGCAGAAAATCAATATCATCTTATGAAATAACATTACAAAAGGTAGTTTGAGAAGGCAACTTCTTGAATATAAGTTCTATGCATTTCCACACCAAAACACAAGTGGTCCAGGAAAAAAAAGAACAAGACTTTAATATCTTGATCACATTTTGCTTCATAGAGAAACAACTGGGAAATTGGGATATATAAAAGGATATTTTTAATTAAATCTTCAGAGACTGGTGTATTGAAAGGAACTAAATGTTTCATCACCCTATTAATTTAGTAATATGAAATTAATTTCATGTTAATGTGGATAAATAAGGCTGCCTTTAATGTCAATTTCATAAAGCTAATGTGCCATTCAGAAATGTATAAAAAAACCAAACAACAGTGTCAAGCTATCCAGTTTTCACTGTTGCACTCAAGGGCCTTGAGTAAGTTAGAACACATTTCTGGCAGCCTGAGAAGAAGCTGTGTCTGGGATGAAAAAGTGGTACTATAAGGGAGCAGAATGCAACTCTGTTCTCATGGCCTAAAAGAGGAATTTGTGTCAGGACACTGAGCGTCGTAGAAGTCAAGTTTCTTTTTCCCTTCCCATTCTCCTCCCTGTCCACACTAAATCAAAAGACCTATCAACATTTCCTTTTGCCTTCAGTTTCCATCTGGAAGACTGAGTCTTAAAAAATGATGACAGCTTTAGCACAGTACAATTACTGCACTTCAGAATCTCCCCATGCATATCATGCAGTCTCCGTGGAACTAAGAAGAGAAGCATATTCATGGTGAGCAAATGCAACAAACATGTTATCTCTTTTTCTTTCCTCTTCAGGGGATGAGAAAAGGAGAGTTGCAATTCAGCAAGTAACTCTTTGTACAGAACTTTTCAAAAGGGCTTCTTGTCCATTCAGAAAGCTAAAACCGCAGCTGTATAGGGGAAAGCACTTCGTAATAACAGGAGTTGAAGGATGGGGCTGAAACTCTGAATCTCCCGACCACTCAGGAGTCAATTCCCACTGCCTTGCAGGAGGAGAAAGCAGTGGTGCTACACCTGGTTAATGGGGTAGAGAGCTGACATGGGCCCTTTGCAAAGTGGATTACAACAGGATGAATAACCCATGCAGGATGAATAATGATCAGATAATTCCTTTAAATATAATGTAAGTTAGAACCTTGTTAGACCACATTCCCTGAGTCTTCTTCCTTCAGGATCTGGGACAAAGAAAAGGTGAAATGCAAGAGAAAGTACAAGTGCATTTCCTAAGTTGCTACAACAGTTGTTTTGATTTCTAAGGTTGTTTCTCCAGCAGGAGAGAAAGCCTGACAGGCATTTATTGAAACAGAAGTTATTGTACTGGATTTATGGAAGAAATTCATTTTAGGAACATAGTTAGAGGAGAAAGAAAAACAAACTACATACAACTAGTCTACACAATCAAATGAGTTCTACTGTCTTACTACCTTTACATGGCTTAAATCTGTTCTTTCATTCTTCCTTCCATCAAAAAGGCCAGGAGTGTTTCCAACAGAGCAATAAAATAAAATACAAGCAAAGTACCAAATTAAAAATATTACAACTTCTAGATTGCCATGATTCAGCACTTTTCTCTTCCCTGTGGTTTTTTTTTTTGTTTTGTTTTGTTTTGTTTTTTATTGTTTTCTTGGTTTTGGGGGGTGTTTCTCTATACTTCAGAATGACACTCTGACAAGGTCAGGCGGTAATGATACAGGCTCAGAGAATGAGTTTAACACTGGGAAAGGAATTTTAATTAAACAAAGAAACAGACTATTTTCATAAATTTATTTCATTTGTTTTGCTCTACTTCATTCGTTACCTCTCCTTTCTCCATCTTGACTTCAAGCACTTTTAAGGATGCATCTTTACATTCTGTGCCTTTCTGTTGTCCAAGGCAAGGGAAGGAATATGAGGATGAACTTGCCCTATGAGGTCACTCAGCAATTACTTTTTTGAAAACACTGCACTTTCTCTGATACTGTCAACATAAAACTGAAAGCTGAATGGGTTGGGTCAGAGAAGTTTTAGTCATCTTGGCAAATAATGACTTCTGTTGAAAAAGGGTCCATAGCTAATTCTAATGTACTGTGACAACTCTAATGTACATGACAGCTCCTCATGCCCACCTGGCTGAAGAGCTGTACACCTACACTCTCAATCACACTAAGGAATTTGGGAGCAAAGAAGTGTAGATGACACTTTCCTAACTACACAACTTAATTTAGTTGTATGTCTATAGAGCAATAGAAAATGTCCAGCTTGTAACTAATAAGCAAACTCCAAGAAAATGTCATAATTTTAACTCTGGAATTTGCAGTTTCTTCTCTTGCTTGGGAGAACAGGCTGGTGTAACCAATGTGAGCAGAGGAAAGGAGGCAGGGCTGTAGCTCCCAGCAGCTCTACTGGCCTAAAGAGCACTGTGACACTAGTCCCAGTGGGTACAGGTGTGTATAGCAAGCCAGAAGCAGTTCCAACTTAGCTGCATATCCTGAACCCAGTGCTCTGCATCATTTGCACAACAGAGACCCAGAGAAGCCCTCATTTATTGTTTTACTGTAGTCAGTCACAACAAGAATCAGGCCTCACAGCACTTTTATAAACTCAGACTTAGCAAGTTCACTGAAATCAACAAATCAAACTAAGAAAGCTTCACTCTGTGGTATGAAGTATTTTGAAGAAAGTGTTAAAAGAAATAGACTTTCTTTCCTCTTTTTTTCCTATTTTCCCACCAGACAACACAGTTTTTCTGAGAATCCATGTCATCATTCAGCTGTTTCTTCTGACAAAACCAGAATCCAGAACAGAATCTTCATGAAAGAGAAACTAATAAATTAGGGCTCTTTGTGAGGAATTTGCCGTTAGTTCTGTTTCTCCCTGCCTATTAACATTCTTTATTTGCTTCACCCTGAGATTTCTGCTGACAAGTCTATTCATTTACAACTAGCCTAGATAAAACGCTAATAAACAAAATGTCAAAAAATGTATTCATATGGCTTTCCCCTTTACACTGGGCTTGTTTTTAAAGGGACCATAGAATTAAGCATTAACATCTGGTGAAATTAGGATGCTTGTTCCCCCTAAAGACTAAGTTCTATTTCCGGCTTAAAAACAACTTGTGAAAGAGCTAGATGAAGTATCCTTATTTCTCTGTTCTGTCAGGCATGCACAGATAACTCTGCCAGCTCACTAAATTCAGCCACTGTCCCATCTCCCATCAAAACCAAAAAAGAATACCCATATGGATATATATTATACAATGTTACACTTTCTACAGACTTTCTGTGGTGTCTCACAGGTGTTTTATAGGGGGATTATAGCATTTCATTAGGCTCCACAGATAGGTTGTCATTAGTTCTACAGAATTGAACAAAAAAACTCTTCAGAACCTTATTTTGCTCCCCTATCAGTTTATGTTTTGTTAATGCCTCACTCCCTCCCATTAGACTGGTGTGGAGCAATTATGTCCAAGTGTGTGCTCTTCGGCTGGGATATTCCCAAGGGAGTTCTCCATTTAGCAGATTCCTGCCAGTGAAGTTCAAGTGTAGGAATAGGCAGTGCCACAAAGTAACCACTCCTGAACAAAGATACATCAGAACGTGCCACCATGAACTAAAGAGTCCAGGAGTGAAAGCAGCAAGTGGCTGGCCACTGAGAATGGAGACAAGCTGTTATTAGCTGCACATAAAACACCCAGGTAGAGTGCCAAACTGGAAGCACTCCAGAGAAGACTCTTGTGTGTTTTTCTCATTAATCTTGACCAATGAGAACTTCTGGAGACTGTCCTTTTCTTTGTGTAAGACTACTCATTCAGCCTCTTTAAATAAACACGCAGTCGAGATGCAAGTTGGGAAGCAGTGGTTAGTCTCAGGTAAGATATTCCTTCTCTCCTCATCCCCAGCTCCTTTTAACCTGGAACATATGATCCCCCAGCAACAGCTAGATGTTCTGTGGGCTTTGCATAACACATCTCTCCAACCAAAACTATCACTTGTCCTAATCCAAGTTGCTAAACATTTTTAGAATGACATGGATGGGAAACACAACTTCACTTGCTGGGAATAGAGTTCTGCAGTGAGAATGACTGATATCTTAGTTTTAGAGTGTGTCTTGTGAACCATTCAGGTGAGAGGAAGAAAGAGCAGCCCTGAACATTTCCATCTTGCTTGGACTCTAAATGAGACACCTACAATAGCAAACAAAAAGATACCCTCAGGACACTTTCATGCATTTATTATAAAACAAAGATTAAAACAATTATATGGAAATTAAGGGTAATATGGAATAATATGGACAATTTGTCTTTCTCTCAGTCAAACAGTAGCACGGCCTAGTTCAACAAATAACTTGACAGCTTGAGACACATTGCATGCAAAATGATAAAATGGCTCAGGCTGTGAGGACAGCCTGAATGGCTCGGCTCTGGTAGGTGTGTCTCAGAGGGATCTATGGAAGAGGTCAGACTTCACTATTAACCTTTGGCAGAAAAAAAGACAATAAGCTTTTTTCACAAGTTTTCACAACTACACAGATGAAAATACAGACATTGCCCTTATTCACCAGCTCAGAAACCTAAAGAACCAGCATGGTGAAACTAACAGAGCTTTTCTTCCCCATCATTTTCCACTCTTCTTCTCCTCATTTCTACCCAAAAAGGGCAGCTCCTAAATGATTCTCCTCTTTAGAGAGCTTCAAAATCTGTTGTGATTTTCCTCTAGTTACCACTGCCACACTTACACAAGTAATTTTACTCCTAAAGGAAAGTATGTTAAAATAAAGAAACTCCTCTTTCTAAGAGAGAAATCCTTTTACAGCAGTAGGTCTGGAAACTTTCTGGTTCTGAAATACAGCCTCTCTATTCTGTTGGCATCAAGAGACAGCTTATTATTATCATAATCCAGAACACTTCTCACTACATAAAAGTTAAACTTGGAAGCAACTTCAAAAATACAGTCCCTGGTTTAAGCTCAGATAGGGTTAAGTTTCTTCTTAGTTGCTGGTACAGGGTAGTGATTTGAATTTAGTAGGAAAATAATGTTGATAACACAACCATGTTTTAGTTATTGCTTAATTGTGTTTACCCTAAATCAAGAGTTTTACACTTTCCCATGCTCTGCCAGCAAGCAGGTGCACAAAAAACTTGATAAAAACGCAGCCAGGTGACCTGAACTGGCAAGAGGGATATTCCACACCATAGAACATCATGAGCCCAGTACATCAACTGGGAGTAGCTGGCCAGAAGTTGCTGAACATTGCTGGGGAACAGGCTGGACATCAGTTAGGGAGTGGTGAGCAGTTTCATTGCATGTCCATTTGTCCATCCTTCCATCTCTCCTTCCAGTACAGTTATTACTAGCTTTCTTTCAGTTATTAAACTATTCTTAACCCCAAGGATTACATGGTTTTGGCCCCAGTTCTCCTCCGCACCAAGGCGGGAGGAATGGGCAGTGAGTGAGTGGCTGCATGGTACTTAGTTGCCCGCTGGCATTAAACCATGACAATACACAATTCCTGGTGGGACAGACTCTCTCCAAGTAGATGAGGCTACAGGGAAGAAGAAAGCAATGATATGGAAGTGACAAATTTAGGGCAGCCTTGATGTTCCAAACAGATAACAACAGGGGTTGAGGGAGAGAGGGGAATGATCAATAGCTAGGAAAAAAAAATATCACCAAAACTCATTTTACCCTCAAATTTTATAATTATTCACCTAACCTGTTACTATCACTAGTTTTTCTTTTGGCAATGGTTTTCCACAGCTGGAGATAAAAACATTGATTTAATTTTCATACTATTAGAAATGTAACTAGAAGTAGCTTTGTGCTCTTAGACACAAGAGCTTAGAGTTACAACACCCTTTGAGGTACATTAAAACACAAGGTTTTCATTATTGCCAAATACTATTTATCTCAAAGAAACTTATTGCTTAATTACACTTTTAAAATGTTGAAACAGTAATGATTTTTATTATTATAAATTATATTTTAAAGTTTACGCAAACAATAGAGCAATTTGCCTTCAGAAAAAAGGCACATAAAATTATCTTTATTTTTTTTAATAATACTGTCACAGTTGTCTTGGTGTTAATGGATACACTCGGAGTATGGTGATAGCACCCAAATAAGACAGTAGCACAGTTCGTCCCTTAGTGAGTTTAAATGTGACCTACCCTATTAAAGAATCACAAGGTCCTTTTCTATCCATTTTTTTAAATGTTTTGAATATAAAAATTCATCAGGATTTAGGGGATTAAGAAATCACTGTCCACGAAAAAAGATCTGCAGAAATTTTCATTAGTTCTTTTATGAGTTGGCAGCAAATACTCTAGCTGTGAACTTTTATGAAGCTATAAATATAAAGGACCTTCTGATACTGGTATGATGATAATTCTAAATTTCCTTTTTGCAGCTGGAGTTGATCCCTTGTATTTGGTAAAAAAAAAAATAAAAAGTCTCCCTTTTTGTAATTTAACAGAGAAAGTTGGCTCAACTACTGTATTGCCTTTGAGCACTCTGAGTGGAAGTTCATGAATTAAACCCACATGGCAACACAACCCCCATCACCACCTTTCCCTTAAGGTGGCTATAAAATGTGAGTAGAAAGCCAAGCTGTTTATTTTACTTACAAAATCAAATTCTAAGTAAATGAGTTTCTAGTGGGGTGTATCTTTGTAACCAGCTCCGTTACATCACTAAACTTTTATTAAACTATGCAATAAATACTAAATCAATCATTAAATGTTTAAATTCAATACTAAGGGTGAAAAATAGGAAATGTAAGTAGGCAACCTATTCCATAAAAGACTAGGATGCTTGATCATGGGGAGAGAAAAAACATTCTTTGCTACTGACAGCTTTTTACAAAACTTGATCTCCCAGGGAATTTATTTTTTAGGAATAAAATTTAAGGGATTTTGTCTATGTATTTGAGAATCTCTGTGGTGAGAAGTATTCCTGAGTTACTCTGATAGATTTGTGCTACTCTAGATTTGGTGGAATATTGCCAATATGTTTCTCTTAATTGCCCAATAAACAAGGAAGACTCATTTTCCTCACAGTATCTTGGGAGAAGAACACAATCTGAGACAGAAAGGAACTCACTCTCTTGGCTTCTGAATTTCTAAACAAATACCAGAGAAGCAAAGAAGCAGTCCAGAATAAAAGCCATCCAACAAGAGAAACAGAAATGCTGGCCTACAATTACTGCAGTAGTAGAACAATACTTATTTCTCCTTGCATGGTTTCCTAGGATTCTCAGGAGCTTGACCAGAAAAGAAGTAACCGGGCTGCTCAGATATACACCAAAACTCACTGTGAGATAAGTTGCATTTCTTTGCCTCTCTCCCAAGGCAAACCAAATATCAGCTTAACTAGTGGAAAGTTATCAATCATGCAAAATAAGATCGCCACAATTAGACACCACTCTTAGTATCTGTAAATCTATGAACTGAGATGTCACATCATTATTCACTGACTCTGCTTGGGATTAAGAACTAAGGTCAGCAAGCAAACTCTGCAAAGCCCATACTTTACTGGACCAGACTAATGATGGCCTATGCTCTAAACCTGAAGAGCTTGGCTAGAGTCTTGCACTCAACATCAAACATATTTCAGAGCTGAAATAGTTGCTGTCAGCACCTGTTATTCATGTCCACTGATGGGAAATATAAGGAATTCTGTATGTCCTTTGCCTCCATATATGGTGCATTTTCCTATGATGCAACAGAGTAATGCAGTGTGTTTGCTGATATATCTAAAAGGGAAACAATTTTCAGTCCTGTTTTTTTCCAGTATTATTCTATAATAATCTTGAAATTGATACATAAATCTGTTTTGAAAGAAGCTGTAAGTAGCTGCAGTGATGAGAACAGAGGGTCTCTGTCCCTCCTTCTTTGATTCTATATTACAAAGCAGGTCACAAAAATGAAACATTCGAGATTCTTGTTTGCTATCATTTTAGTAATTGAGAAATGGATCTCAGCTCATGTACACAATTTTTCACAGAACCAAAGAACCGTTTAAGTTGGAAAAGGCCTCTGAGCCTTTTTAACTCCAAACACTGAGTGGTCAACACCTTGCCAACTAGTCCATGGTGCTAAGCACCATGTCCAGTCATTTCTTGAACACCTCCAGGGATGGTGATGCTACCACCTCCCTGGGCAGTCCGTTCCAATGTTTAACAACCCTTTCCATGAAGAAATTCTTCCTGATGTTCAAACTGAACTTTCCCTAGCACAACTTGAGGCCCTGTCCTCTTGTCCCATCACTTGCTACCTCGGAGAAAAATCTGACCCTCACCTGGCTACAATCCCCTTTCAGGCAGTTGTAGAGATGAATAGGTTCCCCCTGAACCTCCTTTTCTCCTGGGCAAGCTCCCCCAGCTGCTCCTCACAGAACCTGTGCTCCAGACCCTTCCCAAGCTCTGCTGACCTTCTCTGGGCTCACTCCAGCCCCTCAAATACCTTCCCTGCAGTCAGGGGCCCAGAACTGGACACAGCACTTGAGGCAGAACCTCACCAGTGCTGAGCAGACTGAGCAGAGGGGAACAAAGACTGCCCCCGGTCCTGCTGGCCACACTTTTCTTGATACAAGACAGAATGACATGGGCTTTCTTCAATTTCAAGTTTCCTTTGGAAAAAATACAGTTCTAAGGTGTCTAAAAGCACATTATGACTGAACAATGGTTTATTAGGTGCTCCCAACAGGTGACTGTAATTAAAAATAAGGTCACATCTAAGGAAAGTAATCCAGGTGAACAAGGGCCTCCATTTGTCTCCTTTACATGGAGATAGTCATGTAAAGTTCAAGAAGTGCACAGATATAACTTAGAAACCTAATTAGGCCATTAGAAGTAAACTCTATTAAAAACCACCCGTAAGCTTTAACGATAAACTGCAGCCATTTCAAATTTAATACTGCACTAGCAAGTAATACTGCCATTGAATAATTCAACATTCTGTAACATAAGGCAAGATGAGAGGAATGAGAAAGCACAATTGCTATTTTCACTATGATGTGCCTTTTTGGGAGGTATAGTATAAACCTCATAGCACTGGCACTAATTATTTTGGCATCTTATTGGCAGTCACAATTAGACAAAATGCAAGAATTTCTAAGAGCAAAATAAGTTCTTGGCTAGATTTCTTCAGCCCAATATACTTCATACTTTTATTTATGGCTAAATTGAAGCTGGATGTCAAATCTGGGTCCCTTAGAACAAAATCTTAATAATTAACTGGCAAAACTGAACATGATCGTTTCTGACACACCTACACTGGTAATTATTGCTTTGAGGCCATTTACTAATGAAATTAATGTATTCATTGCCCTAACAAATTAGCATAACTCATACATAATGCCCCACATTTCAAGACCTTCCTAGAAAAACAACACTTAATACTGCAGAATGAAATGGCAAGGGCATTACATGGAGACAGAATTCACTGAATTACTACATGTTAAAACCAGAATGGCTAAGTGTTAGTTATAAAGTAAAATGTAAACACAATGTGGGTATTGAAACCATTAATAGTGTAGTCAAGAGTATACAATCGATTATTATCTTTGCACTTCAAATAAGCACACATTACAATAGCAGTAACCATGGAATGTAATTAACTGGCTACTTTTAGAGATATGAAGTATGAAAAGGAGGCAGTGCTGAAGCAATTTCTTCTTCCTTCTCAAATTCATAATAAATACAGTGTGCTTTTCCACTCATATTTCCATTCAGATTAATTCAGTGCCTGGAAGTGGCTACAGCAGCCATAGGGTCAAGCAACAGCAAAAGGCAGAATTAAATGCATTACATTTAGAAATTACTAAAACATTAGCACCAATCTACTGCCATTTCTAATTGGTAAGATTCTTTCAGTTATTCCCTGAGTCTTCTATCTCACCATGCAGAACAGAGGCCAGGGAAGCAAACCACCATGTGGCTAGATGCAGTCCCAGCTTGATGGAGGGCAGGGTGGAAAGCACATCTGCTCTGCTGGCTCACCTGGAAGGCTGGGGGCTGCCCTGAGGCCCCCAGGCCACAGACCTAACATGCACTGCCACCGACAGACCACTCGCATCCTGTGACCTGTAGAGTGCTGGTAGGAGGCAGATTTCATAGGAGGAAATATCCCTTTTAAGCAGGAATAATCTCTGTATATACTTCGAATAATAAACTCACTTTGAAGGAGAAGAGGGGGGTAAAATCACAATGGGTTTTCAGAGAGTCATCTATACTCTGCATTGCTCAGAATTCAACCCCTGGCTCAACCAGCAGATGGAAGGCATGAGAGCTAAGGAAAAATTGAACAGGTCTTTCTTCCACATAACTCAGGAGCCAGCCCTAATGACAATTAGAGCAAGGTTACTTTGCTTATGTTCTCTACAAGTGTCTAAAGGTTATTTCCTTCAGAGAAGCACTGAATAGGAGCATATTCTTGGGCCACCCTTTTCTTCCCTCCTACATAGGCATAAATGCAAAGAAAGAGTCTCTTAGCAGATCCTCAGTTGCATCAGTACCTATTGCTACAAAGGAAAGAAAAAAAATGTCCAAAGGGAATATGGAAATATTACGGAATAATCACCTCAAGCAAGAAGTTTCCCTGGAATCCCATTCATATGTGTTTGGCTCCTGCCCACAAGCATTAAGTTTTACATCTTTATTAATGTTTTTATTCTAATCAACGTAATTTAGATTTTCTCATTATCCATACAAATGCCTGATCTTTTTCAACCCTCTTAAATTCCACCCCTCCAACCCTCCACTCCCATATTTTGTGCCAATGAGTTCTATATGCTAATTAAAAGTTGCATAAAATTTCTTTTGACCAGTTCTCTATCTCTTGCTTATCAAGTCATTCTCTTTCCCAAAAATTCCTCTCCATTTGAGACTTCCTTATTTAGCAACTTTCCCCACTTTGAATTACAAATCCAAGTCTCTCCAACAGTAGTCTTTCTTTGACGATATCGACATTTCTTCTATTTTATATTTTTTCATTATTTCTTTTTAAAATAGAAAATAAACACAAGATAGTGTAAGAGATTATTCTAGCCCATTGAATTTGGTTTAGACACTGCAAACATCCCAAAAGCACATTTTAGAACACTTAGAGTCCAGCAGTAGATACCCAGTGTTGAATCACAAAGGTTATTATGCTCTCTCACACACAGACATGTAACCTAATTATACTCTGGCTATCACTAAGTATAGATAGAAGATAGATACCTTGAGGCAATTAATGTATGACTGAGAGCTCTCCATTTGTGCCTGTCTGAAGACCTGATCTTCAGCCCAATCTTGTGAATTGTCAAGAAACAGCTTCTTTGAACTTTGGCCTGTTGACACGCAAAGCCATTTATAAATGGGTAAATGCTACCTCATTAATACTTCTCACAGCCACACAGGCAGGGAACAATTTTCATTTACACTACCTTTTTTTACACCTTTACACTCAAACAGTCAGTCTCTATGTACTTCTGACTGTTATATAAAGCCACAGTAACAGTGAGCAACATGAACAAAAATCAGGTCTTCACCATTTCATTAAGCAGGCAGCAAGTAGTATAAGGCTACCTTCTATTTCTCGTGAGTTTTCGTCTAATTAAAAAAAAAAACAAACAACTCCACACCAAAAAACTTACACAAACATTAGATATTCTAAAATATTTTATAACACTGCACAAGAACAGCAGTTCCCAGTCAAGTTACTGTATACCTTTTCACTGAGAAATAGTACGTGGTTGGACCACAGAAATCTACACCCCATCGTCATGGCTGGTCTCTTCTATGGCATTTATAGCCCTAGACTGAAGTACTCCCACATCTGATTTCCTTGTCCAGGTAACAATTATGTACTGCAACATTGCATTAGTATCAACTGTTTGAGTCACATTTATGTGGTGAAGGTCAGTCCTCTTTCATCCCCAGGCACTCAGTTCACCCGCTTTTTGCTTTAGGTCTCTCAATGGTGCATAGGTTTTATTTTTGGCAGCATGCCTACTTTTAGTTAATTCCTTTGTCTGACATGTTGTTACTTCTCTCAAATGTGCCTCTGCAACCTTTCTTCCTCCAGGTTAGCTGTAATTTCTGTCCTATCATTTACTACTGGATACAGAGTTACCTTTGTATTGCTGATATTCCCAGCAGATGTCTTTGTCTGACCCAAGTGCTCCTCACCACCTGTCGCCTTGCTTCCAGGTTTGGCTATAAATAATCCTCCCCCTTGCTGGTTTGACTATTAATAATCCCCTCCCCACCCTATTGGGTTTTGGAGTCAGCTGGTTCCAATTTAGACAAGGTGGAGCTTCCCTTTCCTTCACAGAGTTAGCATTCCTTCTCTTCATTGTGTTACCCACACAGAAATGCTATCACTGCACAAACTCACAAGTATAGAAATGTATTGGTAGGTCCCTAAGTCAAGTCTTTTGCCTGTTCATCTACATTTTCATTCTAGCACTTCTCACATGTCAAAGTTACAGTACCAATATGTACAAGAGACACCGGGCTGTGCTTATGGTCAAGCTGACCTCTGCTTACCTTGCTTTCCACAGGAGGCCCAACAGGTCTACTTTGTGGACAAGTCCTACAGGGCACCCTCAGCTACCTACCTTGTGCCTATGTGACCTGGCAGGTCACAGGGCTGTAGTTCTCATCCGCCTCCATCTGTTCTAGACCACAGAGCCTCTGTATGTGCCACAGTCAGTGTCTGGACATGAAGGCAGATGGGTGCCCTTCTTAGAAATTACCCCAATATAGCTTTCCAGAGACTCCCTGAAGCAGGGTTTGTTGAGGATATCTAAATTATGTGGACAGGTATCCATGATCTTGTGAGTTCTTGTGACTGTAGGTTTCTCTCAGCACAGATGTTTTGCAGTTTTACTCAATGAGCTGCAGTTAGGTCCTGACAAACATCTGTCTGAGGTATCCAGAAACTCTTCCCCTGAAGCTCATTTATCTGGCGCTCAAGGAAACTGCTTTCTCTTCAGAACTTCTCATATAAGACCTGACATTTTAATACACATTTTGCACATTTCAGAAGCAAAGAAATGCATTAAACTCATCTCAGAAGTTTGCTTGTGTACTGTACTGAGGAACATGGTACCTTGATGTACCTTTACTTGCTTGCCTTTTAAAAAAAAATAAGATTCAGGAATTCTTTAGTCAGACTAGGTTTGCCAGTGTAAAGTTAAGAGGAAGGCAGTCCACATACCAGCAGCCAGGATTTAAGAGGCTGTCTATTGGCAATTGCTATAGGAAGAAGGGAGAGAGGAAAACCAAACAAGAAACATCCCATCCCACCCAGCCCTGCAAAAAAACCCCAAAACCATAAAACAAAAACCAACCAAAAAAAGACTACAAAAACCAGAACAAACAAAAACAAAAAACCCCTATAACAACGAGAAAAAAAAACCCAAACAAACAAAAAACCCCAACTGAAACAAAACACCTCCCCCCTCCCCCAAAAAGCACCTAGGAGAAGTTAAATCCAATTGAAAGAGGCACATGATTTTTCTTAATGGATTATCTTCAATAGTTTTGGCACACCACTTCTCTAGGGAGTCTATTTCACATTCCTCTTCTCAGTAGGTAGCTGTACCAAGTAATAAATGCTGCTTCTCAAGGTTTTGGCTCAAGAATGTCCTACAGAGGATGAGGCAGAAAACAGGCAGCACCAGAATCTGACTTGAGAAAATATTCTATGTTTATGGCATCCTCGGGAAAAGCAATGACTGCAGCAGTAGTAGTAGGCCACCTGCAGCAAGATAAGCAGTCAGTGAGAATTAAAGAGGAAAGAAAATGCTGACTGATTTTCTCAAAGACATTGAAGACTTGACTGGAGCCAGAAAAAAAGTGATGGATTTGCTGGGGTGTCTTTCACACATCTTCTGTAAAAATTTAGAGTAAAAGCAGAGATTATGGAGTACAGAAAAGAGCTGGTGAGAGAAAGCATAGTAAAATCTTGAGAAGATGCAGATGTCTGTATGCATTTATTGGCATTATGCCATTTTATATGTAGGGAAGACCTGTATTTGTGCCATGTATTATGCAGCCTAGACAGAGCATTGCATGATGGGGTTAATGTGGAGGGTGCCAAATGGCGCAGTGATGTCCCTACATGCAACTGGAGGCACTGGTGCAGCATTGCTGGAGTAACTGTGTGTGACCTTCAAGGCTGTACATACAAGTCTTGCCTGCAAAACCCGTGAGAACTTTTCCTGCTATGATTATAGATTTTACTAAGTTAGACTCTCACAAAGTTATATAACCCTATGTGGTAGCTAATGAAGTGCTGGATGTAAGAAAAATAACTGCAATGTTATTTTGCCCCTGGTATGCTTTGCCTTATAAGGATTAAACCTAGAGCTGATTCACTTGTGTTCTGTGATCTCTATCATGCTGCAATAATAATACTTAGCACTTTACAGCACTTCTCACTTATAAAAAGTGCTTTATAAACATTATCTAATTATTAATCTTCACAACAGTCCTGTGATACAGATATACAGGTCAATTTGATGTCCTCTTTTAATAAACTACTAGTACTTTAGTAAATTGAAAAGTATAGAGCACATTAAAATCACTTAAGAGAAACAAAAGTTAGTGAAAAAAAATCACAATTCTCCCTATAACATTCTAGGGACTGTCAGTGATCACCACCTCAGAGGTCCACAGAGAAAATATTTCAATTATCTACTTGAGACTCATTGTTTTTCTGGTGATAACATGAATAACACAAAAGCAGAGAAACTCTACCAAAACAACTGAAGTTCTTGATCATGACCACAATATACTAAATTCTACACAAGCAAAACACAGTACTCCTCACCCTACAATGTTGGGGATCTAGGTATGACACCGAGGGGTAAGAGATGGGGAATGGGAGGAAATCAGTACAGTTAAAAAGCAATCATCCCTGCTCATACTGCATCTGCCTACAGAAACCTATGCAGAGCTACTCTAGATCAGTATACTCCTTATCTCATTAGTACCCTGTAGCTCTCCCTGGTGATACATCTCAAACGTTAGTGTTTATGATCAAAGACAAGAGTTTGGCATTTGGTTAAACACATCATGCAACCAGTCCCATACTAGCTACTGTGAAGAACATTAACTCTACCCGAGCTATAACCAGTACATTTGCATAATTGCAAAGTGAGTTTTCCACAACACCACTGTTTTCTACAATGTGAGGCGTGGACTTGTCTGTGGGATAAATAATGCAGGGCAGAAGGCTGCTGTCCAAGGATGAGATGGGCTGCCCCATGCATTGCTGACATTCAGAGCTATGTAATGAGTGAGGAAGGTAGAGGAAACAAAAGAAAAAAAAAAAGACAATTTTCTACTTCAGGTAATTATAAAGTTTCCTCAAATAGTTTGGAGTCTACATCTAGTTTTTTTCATATAAGTCTATGAGATACAGGACAAGTTTCCTAAAGCCAAGCTTTTTACTCAAGGTCATCTATCAACTTATGTTCCTCAGGTGCTCAATGCCTGACTTGAACCCTGGGGTCTGCCTTGCTTGAAGTGCTGATCACTCATAAATGCAGCTGAAATTAAAGGGAACTGTGCTTTCAGCTTACTACCCAATGTTAAATATTGTGGAAAAGATAGAAGCAGGATGTCTCAAACTAGATTCCCAAATTAGTAGGTGCTTTCAACTTGGATTTACTCTGCCTGTCACCATCTGTCAAATGAGGACAATAATCTCTCCTCATTTCATGGAGGTGTTGTGAAAATAACTTCATTAATGGTTCCTGAAGCACTGTAGTGTTGAGTGCTATGCAGAAACCTAGGAGGAAATTAATAGTTGTCTCTGGAGCAAGTTCTGAAAAACATGCAATAAAAAGGGCCTGAAGGCACACATGTAACTGAAGAAAAAGTAAAATATTGGATTTTATATACTTGAACTGCTCAATGAGTGAGTGCTGTACTTGGATTATCCAGCAGATTTCATCCTGATTTTAAACTCATAATCTCAGCCTTTATTTTTATTACCATGTTTCTAAAAATTTGGATCTATCCAGCTCCCCACAAATACCATAGCGCAGAATTCTACTGAGAAGCCTGTGACTCAGTAGCATCACTAGGAACATTTAGAGTCGCTCTACAGATCTTAATCATTTCAGCTCATGAAATAAGGCAACAATAGCCTCTTTCTCAACAGACACTAGTACTTAAAGGAAAGATCACACTTTAACAAGAGATTTTGATGGTATACTGAAACAGCAAAAGAAAGGTGCAATTCAGGGGAGAAAATGTGCTCAAAATTTTACACAGAACAATACATATTCACTTCCTCTCCAGAAATAACCAAACCATTTTGATCAGTCTTTCCAAATGTTTTGCCCCAAGAGGAGGCCCAATGTGGATGTTATCAACCCAAATATTTAAAGTTTGAGAAGAAATGAATTTAAAATTCCTGTTTACAGTAATTTATAAATGAGGATTTTCAGTTAATCTTTATGACAGTCAATATTCTCTGCCCTATCTAGAATACACATGCTCATACTGTTCTACACAGTCTTTTGCTTGCTGTGCAAGCATCTCTCCTAGCACATCTTCAGTACTGAGAGGGTTTTGCTATTTATGATTTTTATTATACACTCTATCTGTTTCTAGGGAAGAATACTCTTCTAGGGAAGAATATTATTCCTTAGCTTCCCTTAAATAATATACAGATTACTAATCACTGTGGCACCCAGGAAAGATATGTCAGGTAAAGTAAACATTCTGAAAAGAATGAACCCTTAAGCTATCCCTGCCAAATACTCTTACCTGGAACTGTCACAATGATTGTGGTGCAACCAAAGAAGGAGCCTTTGATGACTGAGGAGTTATCTGAATGAAACAGGTTGGTGAGTAGAAAAAAGCCTACTGCCAGTTAGTCTAAAGCAATGCCATTTAATAAAAATGATAGAACCACAGGGCTGCTGGTCTTTACTATAACAGTGAGGCCATCAAATGCATTTCTAAAAACGTGACTCAGAAAAAACTATTGTCTGCTTTACTTCCACTTGTTTAATTTGCTTTAAAAGTACCAAAGCAATGGCTGGTTTTGTGCGGAACAACATTTGGCTCATATGGTTTATAAGGGGCTGGAGCTAAAACTAGAACTGCAGCTCCCCCAACACCAACACAGAAAAACGGACATCCAGTGCCCTACAACCAGACTTTATAAAACAGGTGCGTGGAACAGCATTTACTGTTAAAGGGGTAAAAAAAAAAAAAATCCCAAACATTATGTTACTTGCAACATGAAAGAGGATGCAACCTTTTTTCAGTGTGCTGAAACAATCTGGTTTAGGTGTGCTAAGGCAGAAACCACTTGTTCTTTGAAGTTGTTAAGAATGGTTCTTATGTGTATATCAAGCCCAACTTCTTGCATCTCCTTCCTACCCTAGTGCTGGCTACTCAATCTAGAAAGCAATCTCCCCAAAATTTAAATTAATATTTGCAATGTCCTTTCCATACTTTCACTTTTTCTTCCCTAGCTATCTTACTTTATCTTTACTTCTCCTGTATTTTGATACCAAATCCCGTTGTCTAAGTAACAATTCTGATGCCCTGAAACCCATCATGCAATGCCATGTAAGGATCAAAAGAGGACTTGGTTTAAATTCCTGGAAGTGTGAACAGATCAGATATACTGGCATGCAGCCTATGACAGCATTTAGGAGGCCAACACCCCATCTCCTCCAGAGTCCCCACAGATCTCACACTGTACACACAGCCCATAGGGAAATTAGAGAGAACAGAGGCAGTTTCAGGGACAGCAAATGCCCACAGATCTCCTAACTGACTACCAATTTCAGTTCAATAACTACTGTCAAAAAAATGCATATAATCAGTTGTGTCACTTACCTGTGGTGCAAATATGCTTTTTGTCAGATCACCTCCTGTTCAAGAACTCTAGAAAAAAACCCACACAAACAAAACAGATAGTTAGTAATTAGACTTATTTAAATCATATCTTTTCCAGCCAAGTACACATAAACTTTCTAGTATCATCCTCCGGACAGAATTCAAGAATAGCAAGGACACATCTATAATGAAAAGTGAATGCCTGAGCATCCTGAAATCTATTTCATATTTGATAATTGGCACATTTCTTCCATTTGGATTTTTCATATTATGCAAATGCTTATATACTGTGAATCAATGAAGTATAGAAAGATAAGCTTCAAGTGCATTACGGACAATCAGCATAGACTAGGGCTCAGGATGCCTGGGTCTCCCTGAGCCCTTGGAAACAATCAAGGTTCATGGTGTTCAGCCATTGCCTCAAGGGAAACACACAGTTTCAGTGACATAATGCACACAAAGTGATATGAGTCTTTGTAGCAAAAGTATGACCTGCAAATACCTGTCCTTCATAAACCAGCTTTCAATAGCATGATTATCAAATCCAGATTATACACTTTACAGACCCCAAATGTGCCCACATTTCAGACTCTGAAATAGAAAACCTTATTCTTACACAAGAGTATAAGAATTTGTTTATCAATCAAGTTCAAATGAAGTTCAATAAAGGTCCAACTATGAAAGGCAGAACACTATTCCTTGAAAATTCTGAAGCTCTGCAAGACAGAGAAGATTCAGCAAAGGGCAACTTCAGCTGGTCTCAAACAGTCTGAAGTAGGAGAGAGGGGGAGGGAGGGAGGCAGAGAGAGAGAGAAAGAAAGAGAGAGACAGAGTGCCAATCTCTTCTAAAGAGGTGCACCAGTGACAGGATGGGAAATAATCAACACCAAGCTGCAAGAAGGAATTTTACAATAAAATATTGTTAAAGTGGGAAAAAAATCATCAGGACAGTAAAAAACTAACATATAGGGCAGAGACACTGTGTAATCCCTGCCACTGGAGATGCTCAAAACTTGACAGGACCAGCACTGAGGAACCTGATCCAAGCTGGCCTTGCTCTGACCTGAGAGCAGCAATTGTTGCTGACCTGCCTGAGGGCTCATAGCCTTCACCTGACACCAGGGTGGAGAGGAGCAGGCCCTCCTTGTGGTCAGAAGAGACTGAAATCTCTACCATCAAGCAAGTGCAAATTTTAAGCTGGAAGAACCTTGATCTTTTGTTTTGTGTATCAAAATTAATGGTGGTTCACAGTGCGTTAATGAGTAACCAAATAACTGGTAAGTTTTTTGCAGAGAAAGCCCAGACTTCCAGCAGGCAAACTGCCCCATCATAATGGCATCTTGCACCTGGAAACCACTGTGAAACAAGCAAGTCACGTGCTATTTCATAGATGTATTCAACTACTTCCTGTTGTGGCTTCCTCAAAACCCAGTAAAAAGTGAGATTTGGTACAGAATAGAGACAAGCACCCTGCTGTGCCTATCTGGTTTCCAAACAAAAACCCAGGGTGGAGAAGGGGGGAGGCAGTTAAAGCTCACAGTAAGCGTGGCTTTACTGCCAAAATTCTGGAAACATCACATCATCTCAAATTCATTGAATCAATTTTCAGTTCCTAAATATTCATGACAGATTGCCATACAGGTGGCTTAGATTACCCATTCTTTGTAAGAAAGGGAAAGCTTAGCTAATATTGCCCCCAAAAATCTGAGGGCAGCCTTTGTGAAATACTTTGTGTTACTCAGGAAGGAAATGAACACAACTTTTGAAGAAGTACAACACTGAGGCAGACACTGTTCACAGAAAGTGACTTGTCTGTGGCCGTGCAGGTTGAAATAAGAGCCAGTTCACACTTCAACCTGTGATAACAGAGGATTAGGTCCCAGTAGGAATCCAGTCAGCATAACACTGAAGAGAACATATTGTCTTATATGGATTTTACATTTGCTTCTACAAACAGCTCCAGAGACTGTTAAACACAGAAATCAAACTGAAATGATCAGAATAGAGCAAACTTAATAGCAGATTGAAATTTGTACAAAAGTTTTGAATTCAAGATTACAGTGAATAAAACACTAGAGTGGATTGCAGGAGAGACAACACAGAAATGAAATGAAACCACTAAAGGTTTATGAAGCATCTCTCTCATTGTTCATTTCTTTTGCTATACGACCTTCATGTTGCAGAGTTTCAGAAACCAGCATTTCACACGATCCATATTTAAAAGTGACCCCTACAGAATATTTTCAGTTTAAATAAGAGTTTGTGCTTTCTTGGTTTGTTTTGGTTTTTTTTCAGCTGTGCCTTCTGTGAAGTGCCCACCAAAGTACTAGATGAACCATGCCAGTCTTCACCATCCATGAGTCTGATATAAATTTTCCTGACTGGAACTACAGGTAGCCTACATCATGAGATATATTTTTCCCTTACATCTTAGAATCGTAAAATTTATAGCAAGAAATTCAAACCAACACAAATTAGTAATTCAATCCCTATATTCCAATTTAATGAACCAGAGGTTACATTACTTTATTGTTTTGTGCCACTGGACCAATCATTTGGTTTACAGATGGAATGTAGTTCTTTGTTAATAAATAAATGCATAAAAATAAAGGTATCCTCAATGCAATTATGCTGATATCCCTCAGGAACCAGAATGCAATTATTTAAAGTATTATTTTCTTAGATTACTCTCAAGAAAATAAGGAAAGATATATGAAATTTGTGTCCTTTTAACTTAAACTCATTTTAAGAGCATCAACAATGATGCAGATAGTCCCCAGTGGCAACTGAGAAGCACTTAGCCAGAAAATTGTTATTGGATTACAGTTCTGGCTTCATAAAATGTGGCTAAAGATCATTTTAGACATCCATGGAATGACCCATTGTCATAACTGGTATGACAAACAAGTGACAAAGTTATTCTACTCAGCTATTTTGAGGATTTTTCAGATCACAACAGTGACTTGGGGCTGTATCAGCCTACACAGTTTTGATTCAATTATAAAAATAACTCACAATAATTCTAGCATAAATAATTGAATCTCTCCGGAGGAAAAGAAAAACCCCCACAAACATGTTCATATACTTTCAAGTGTTCCTGATGTATAAAGGATTGTGAAGTGATAGGGTGATCAGAAGTCAATTCCAATTGAGAACTACCTTTCAAACTAACTGGTCTTCTTTATTAAGACGATCAAGATGAAAAGGGCACCAAAGGACGCTGCATGATTTCTAACAACACGCAAACTGAAACCACTTAGGTACCACTAAGGTTCATACGATCCTTTTCATTTCATTTTACAGTCTCTTTCAAACAGATGATTTCCTGGATGAGAATCCTGCCTCCCATATTTTAATCTGCTGATAAGTTCCCCCTTCCACCCACCCACTAATGTGACTATATAGCAGATGCACATGTGCACACTTAAATAAATGCAAACAAGAAATAAAACTCTTCACCTTCACATTTGAGGTCACCAGTGGCCACTGGCAACACAGTAAAAATCAGAACCTTAATCAAAAACCTAACATGAGATTTAATTTCCTCATGTAAGGTCTTTGTTATTTTTCTTCCCTGTCCATTACACAGTATGTCTTTGCTCATATAATTACATAATTAACATCCTCAGCACCTATTTCATCCCTTGTTAATTTTGCTAAATATAAAAACAGACATGCTCAAGGAAACAAACTTGGCAAGTGAAGAAGCATAAACAATTTAAAAGGAAAGAAATCTATCCACATCCTGATAATTGGTATGCATAACTGAGCACTACTAGGTGCTAGTAATCACATGATGGCCTTCTGACTGGAAGTGCACATGCAAGAACTGCTTTTGCTGGACTGACAGAGATCACCTCGAAGTGTGGGTACAAGGAGGTCTTGGCTTTGTTTTTCTGTAAGCAGTGTTGAGGCTTGTAGCACCAAAAGAGCAGGAGTGGCAGTTGATAAACCACACTGGTCACATAAAACTATTGGTTCCCAAATCCTTTCTCTGAAAATCAAAAGGATTGTGGATGGGGTGGGTGGATGGAGAGAGGGAGATAAAGTTGACAGCTAAAAGCCCTTAAGATTTTGCAGTTTATTTCACAGTCCAAATTCACATTTAGCTCCCACTGCTCTATGACTATCATCATAATTCAGTTGAAGATATGAGTGTGAAGATTAGGGGCCAGCAAAGGGTTCCTCCTTCACACCTTTGCCATGAAAGAAGAGAGCAAGTAGCAAAAAGTCTTCAGTAATCAAAGAATTGGTAAATTTCCCAAAACTTTAATTGATTCATCCTTGGCAAGCAAATTGGCAGTTTTATTTCTTCCTCCACAGTGTCCAAAAAATAATTCTGTCCATCCTTGTGAAAAAAGGAAAATTTCAGATGGTTTCTATTTAGTGGGGTGGCAGAGGAAAGATCTTTGTTCATCCTAACATACAGATCCTCACATATAAGACCAGATTTTAAAACTGTTACTCACAAAAAAAATTTACTTTGTTCCCTGAATGATACCACCAGGTCATGGAGGGTGGTGTTATTAAATGAAAGGAAGAGGATCACTAACTGTTTGCATCACAGACATACATTTAAACTTACTGCTTCCATAGAGGATACTGTCTCTCTATGCAAATGCACAATATAATTTGATCCAGCAGCTTACAAACAGAACTCAGAAGTCCTCCTCACTAAGAGTTAGCATTGAACTTGTTTGGTCACATTCACCAGCCACTACAATCCTGAATTATACCAAGCTTTTTTCCCTGGTGTATTATGCTGACCTGCTTATCCCTAGACTTCTGTTTAATTATCCAAAAGTGCACAAGAAAACAGAAAGTCCAGTCTGAACCCTGATGATGTCTCAGCAATTTCTCCTCCCAGCACATACTATTTCAACAGTCAGTGATCACTGGAGTTAAAGTGCACACAAGCAGCTGAATAGGATGCAATTCTTATTCTTATGATGAATATCAGGGTCAGAGGTGAGTGCCAGATAACACATAGCAGATGTGGAGGGAGTAGAAGGAATTCTATTTACTTTGGGTGACCACCTACGTTTCAAGGGAGGCAGGGGGAAGCTAGAACTGCAAGATAAAGACTGTTTAAAGATGGCATTGTACAATATTTTGCAGGACAAAGGTACATACTTGCATATAAACACAAACTATTGTTGAAATATAAGACACAGTGTGGCTCAAATTAACCACCCACAGAATGTGACTCTTCATGAAACAAATAGGAGAAATCTTTGGAAAACATACTTTATACCATATGATTACTTCAGCTGATACTGAAAAGTTCCATTTCTCTTTGCCTGTATTTCTTTCCATTTCAGAATTTTTTTCAGATATTAGAAGCAATGCAGCCTTACAAAGGGGAAATGGAGAAAGTCTGATCTCAGCCTGAGGGTAGTTCTAGATAGCCACTGAGAAGACTGCAAAACGCAGATGACAGCACATTTACAATCTTTCATTATGGTACAAGAAAGTACTACAAGGTATTGGTAGCTGCCTGGCCTTCGATCATCAGTCCAGACTGTGCACAATGGCCATGAAACTGCTCCAAACAGACAGAAGGTGATTCTTACAAAGATGATGCATGGAGCTGGAGATCTACAAAAGTTCAATTTGGTAAAACTATCAGCAGCCATTTAGCTGCTCAGCTTTTTACAGCACATGGCAAGGGATGAGGAAGCTTTCACCTCAGTACCATCAGCTGTTAACTCCCAAGCAGAAAGGAGGCAGCTACTGCGAGAGACAGGTGAGTAGACTGATCACTTCAGTTGTACCAATGAGTTCACTGTGCGACCAATGACCTTTGCTTCCCCTGCTCCCTCTTCCTATCCCAAAGAAATCATGAAAGTCATTAAGTATCTTGATGTTTTCCATATGTATGTTTCTACAAGTTATAAGGTTGAAGTGGATCAGTTAGGAGAACTTAAAATCATCAGAAAATACTTAAAAGGAGAAAGGCAGCAGGGAAAGCAGCAATTTTATAAAAGGAATAAACAAAAACAAACCCCTCCAAAAAAAACCAAACCAAAAAAACAAAAACCCCAAAAGCCCACCCTCAAACTTCACTTATCCAGGGACAAGTTGCATTTTCCAACATTCTACAGGCATCCATTTCCTAGGCTACTACAAGCCTTCATGAAAGTTGTTTCAAAGTCTCAGCAAACAAATGGATAGGTTTGGTTGAAAATCTTGCCTCAAATAATTACATATAATTTTTAAAATAGGCCAAATAGTTACATTCATATAATATGATCCAGTCAGTTCTCAAAATGGAATAAATGGGACTGTCATTGTATTTTTAACTAGTACTTACAGAAAAACTAATAGAGACTAGTAATGTCTGGAAGAACAGATCTCAGAAACCAGCTCAATCCAAGGAGGGAAAACCAAACCAAATAATTCCACCACACAGATGTTACCAGATAACCTGCTAACTTTCTAAATTAGTTGTTACATTTATTTCTTTATAAACTTTGGGCTGGATGTTGAGAATTCAATCTGTTTTTTTACACAGTACACAGCAAGGAAGTAAGTTTGGCAAATGGCCTCTGAACTACTCTGAACTCTGAAGATACAGTAGTACAATATTTTTAAAGATATACACAGTCTCATTTAGAAGATGAATTGAAGTGGAATATGGAGGGCAATTTAAGTAGAAAATCCAATAGTTTTCAGTTTTAAGTCTTCTATGCAATGGACATGTCTTTTCAGGTAACATCAAAGATAATTTTAAAAGATCCAAAGCTGAAATGTACTGCAGCATGAAGCAGTCACTCTTTTTCAAAATCAAATCAATCTGCAGAAAGAATTCTGATATTGCTAAAGTTTGGCTGAAACAAATGAGCAAAATTATAATTATTTCTCAGAAAACGTAAGGGAATGTATCCCTATCTCTCCATGTTTACTTTTGGTCTACTGCCACACTTCCACTCTGGCAATCAAAGGAATGCTGTGTGCAACACAAAGGCATGTGTGGCAGCCTGAGGGTTAAAGTAAATATTCCTTCTCTTTGACAAATGGTTAATTCACGGTCATTATTACTAAACTCAATTGCTCAATAATTTAGATATGACAAATGTGTGTAGGAATATAGGCCAGGGCACCTTTCTAGGAATCCCAAAATGCAATACTTCTTCCATGCTTTCACCAGACATCCTCACACTGAGTGTGACAGCTTGAAACAAATGTAAGCTTCCTGAGCACTTCAATTCCCTCCTGCCACCCTTGCTACATTACAGGGGGATTCTAGAGTTACTGTGTCTCCAGACCCAGGATGAATCAATGGGCTTGGCTAAAACAGTTTTCTTAGTGTGTGTAATGCAAGCCTAATATATATTTTTTAAGGCCTAACTTTCCCAATTCTGTGGTCCAAGTATCACGACTTAAGCAATCACATGGAACTAATTTGCAGGCAAGGACACAGTTTGACTGGCACTGAGTGCTAGTAGGTCCTCTTAAAAGTTGTCTGGAATGCCTTTAAAACAGACCATATCTAACTTAGCATTTATATAAACAGTGAGCTGTGCATCCACTTCTACCACACAAATAAAGATTCACAGTGAATTTAACAAACTGCCATTCTCTCTCTATTATCATCATCTATTACAAACCCAGTCCATTTTATGTGGCGACAGGCACAAACATATTTTGGCAAATGTTCTTTAAAAATAATAACAATTAAAAAACCAATTCCTTTTACCTTTGAGTTGGTACAGGAAACTGAACTTCTCCTCTTCCCTGTTCCCACTGACATTTCTAAATTGGCTGGCACAAGAAAGCACCACAAAACACCTCTGCAGTTCACTCACTGAAGTTGAAAGTCTTCCACTGACTTCAAAGGCATTTGGATCAGGCTCAAAGTCAGCATCCCAACGTGTGAGCACAGACTACCAAGCCACAGCGCTGGATGGAATCTGGGCTATTTATATGCTATTGCTGAAGCAGTGCAGGAAGCTTACAGAACTTCAGGTCTCCAAAAGCATGTGCTGTTCTTTCATTGTTACTTTACAGAACATTTTGTGAAGTGTGCTGATATAGGTTAATTTACAGGGTTTTTATCTGAACCACAGAATACAGGTATCACAGGCTGGCTTTGCTTTTGACATCCTATATGCACAATAGGTTGTTCATGCCTCTCTGTAAAGCCCTGAGATGTCATATTTTTAGTTAGAATATGAACCTTCTAGAGCAGAAACCCTGCCTTTACCTGTTAGTAACTCACTTGGAACACTATTGGCATTACATAATATGAAAAAATTTGAACAATAGTAAATAGGAAAAGCCACTGTGCTATTTTTCCACCACATCCATTAGTGTTACTCCGAGTACTTTCATCACAAAAAACTCTAGGCAAACATGTGCAAACTAAACTTTACCCATAAGTTTTTGAAGTATCTCAAGCCAGAGAAGGAACTAAATCTAACCTTCAGCATACTCAAGGGAAGTGAATCCTTTAAACCAGTTCAGGTAAAATATTTACAGTGTCTCTTTCAAAGACCTGCATTAGCACCTGAATCAACATCATCTTGTTTGTGTGCCATTTTAAACTACAGCTGTTTGAAACCATAGCCACAGTGGACCTAAGAGACGTTAAGATGTCTCAGCTCCTAAAGCTAAAGAGTTAAAGAACAAGATATCTCATAGGTCTTAACATCTCACTCAAGCTAGCCTTTGGCAATCAACTGCCCTGACGTATGGTGTGTTTAACTGCCTCTCATTTTCTTGCTCTCTAATTGAGTTTGTAAACTCTGCTTATAAGAAATTTGTAGAATTGAAGTAAAACTAAGGGAAGAGTTCCATACTCTCAGCAGTCTGGTGCCATATGGGGCAGCACACAGTGTTGAAGGTAAGCAAACTGGAAGAGAAAATGTGCAAATTCCTCTTGCCATTTGCATCCAAGCAAAAAACTTCTGGTAAGCAATCAAATTGTTTTAAGTTACAAAAGTACAACAGAATATCACATCTCTTCTTCTCAAAAGATAAAGCTTTCTTTTGTCTCAAATTAAAAAGATTAATAAAGTAAGAGAACACATCAGGTTTGCATCAATCATTGCCCATGTGGTTCTTATTACTGTAATTAAAAGTTATCTCTACAAAATTGTTGGATGAAAGTGCCATGATCTACAATTGAAAACACATTGAAGGGAGTTATCCACCTTATTTGACTATTTTAAGACAGTCAAATTTAAGAACACTGCGAAGGTAATATTCAAAAAAGTCCTTAAAGGCAATTTGTCAGTAAAAGTGTCCTATGAACCCTCTATTGAAGAATGAGAATAGTGCTAAGGCCTCTGTTATAAAAAAAATTAAAATTGAAATAATGAAGATTTTTCTAAAAGAAGTTATTTAAAACTTAGACAACGTAATTCAAATTTTTACCTTCAGGGCTCATTAGGTCCTGTATATATAAGGACTGCTCATTTCCCCTAGGGTTGAATCTTCTAATGTGTTTAGATTTTCACACTGAGTGGGCCAAATTTAAAATAATCCTGAACAAACCTGATTTTTTTGCTGACATGTCACCCCATATTTTACATAAAATAGTGCTCCATTAGGACATCCAGCTTGGCATAGAATTTGGAAAATGGGTGATCTAAACAGAGACTTTTTGTACATGCAGGAGTCTAAACTTACAAATCTGTGAAATAGAAAAGCACTGCAAATAGAATGTATAATTTAATTATAGTACCTTTCATTCAGACATTAGTGTACCACAGTTTTAACATCAAGCTAATTACATCAAAGCTAGTAGCATGCTTAAAACCAATGCTTTTTAAAGCTTTCTTTGTGTAATGCAACTTAAAAGGGTTTTTCCCCCATTCTCTTCTTTATCTTCACTGAATGCAGGATTTACATTTTGGCATAGCAGACAGTGACTTCATGGAGTTCTTTTCAAAACTGTTCAGGGTGTAAAACCACTCACAACCTTTGAGAAAGGTTTACTGGATACCATTAAAAAAATATTTAATGAACAGAAAGGTATCTCCTGTAACAAAGAAGTAGTCTTTTATTTAATAAATCATAGGGAAACACCAAAGGGTGTTAAAGAAGAACTTGTTTGGGTTTTATTGTGAAAAAGGAAAAAACCATTTTCCTGCCATCTTTATTTACATTTGAACACTGCTACCCATTTCCTTCCACAGCTTGTGAAGTCCAGTAGTGTCTTGCCTCTTCTTTCCAGTTACCAACAGACACCTTGACCCATGCTCAGTGGATTTATATGACAAGAAAAGAACAGTCTGTCTCTAAAGGCTATTTGGAAAACTAAGACAGACTGCAATTTGCCCAACAATTCTCAACTATAAAAACCAACTTTAATTTAAATTTTTGCTCAGATGGAATTCTCCAGCTGTTGGAAAAAAAAAAAAAAAAACCAAAAAACAAGGAACACAAAATGAGAGAAGTGCAGACTTTTTAAGCAAGACTATGGGAGGAAAGTGGCATAACATATAGACTGTGTGTCTCTAAAATTTCCTATAGAAAAATTATTCTGTATCAAAGAAAGTGTGGAGAAAAAAGAACAGTGATGCTGAATATGACAAAAAGCTTGTTTATGTTTAATACATAGGAGGAATTGTTCAAGGACAGTTAAATGTGACCCATTTAATACACCAAGGTCTCACATACTCATGGTACTCTGCTGAGTAAGTGCTGATCATGCAAATTAAGCCTGCCTGGGGATACACAGTGCTTTTCAGTTGCAGTTTGAATTTTCCAAGTTATCAAAAAACTTTTAGAGATGTGGATACATATTACTAGGTCACTAGGGCTACTTCCACTTCTTCAGTTGTTGCCTCATTTAAAAAATTCATTTTGTCTGATATTCTTGAGTGTTCTGGCACACAAATCCATTTTCAGTAATATAAAAATCTAATTATTGCTACAAACTGTGTAATTTAAAGTGTGGATGAGCAAGTCAATATGAAAAGGTGTCCCAAGACAAATATTTGAGCTTCAAGAGAAAAGAGATATAAAAATCTAGTGGTCATTGTGACCCTAATTAACTTAAAAGTTCAGCAGAGTCTTGGAGTCACAGTTAGATTAGAGCATGCCCTCAGTATTCACTGCATTCAAGTGTGATCCCTTCTGGACAGCCTTACACTTACTGCCTTAGATTCTTTCCCAGATCACAATATGCCTACAAATCCTACTAGCCATAATTTGGGTTCATTATGTCCGAGCACGTGCAAGGAAATCCAACTACATGCCACCTCTGAAAGTGGCACCAAACACCCAAACAAACTTTACAAGGTAGGTAAAGATTAGTGTATGAAGTGAAAGGGCTAAGAAAAATATGAGTTAGAAACAGCAATGTCCACTTAAGGGTACAATGTGCCCACTGTCTGAAGACAAGAACACAGATAGACAACTTTTTTTATAATTTTAGTATAATGATATAAATTTTATCCTTGAGGGAAATGATGCTCTGAAACAAGTTGTCCTAACCCTCATTCCCCAAACATTTCTCTAAAAGATTAAGCTGTTTTTCCTATTGCTATTTTTAGTAATTGAAAATTCCATGCTCTGGGGCCCCAAAGAAAACATCAATCTGGGTTCTGGATGTATTCCATGATATCTTGAAACAATCTTAAAAAATGTATGCAGCCAGCGTTGTGATCCCCACTGGATCTGCAGGGACCCATTAGGATCATGAAGGGAAGCATGTGGTTGTGACAAAGCAAGCAATTTAGCATTACTCACTGGAGCTGAAGCACAACACAGTGTGAAGCTTCTATTGTTCTCCTTCGTTTCTGAAGACACTCAAGGCCCAACCTACCCACAGCCTAATACACACTGAAATCAGAACCAGAGCCTGAAGCCTCTCAAGTGAAAAAGATAAACAGGGGAGTCAAGCTGGGGGTTTCCCCCCACCATCCCAAAAAATGACCATGAAATATTAAAGATTGCTAGAAGCCATTTCATTACAAATCTCTTTTGAACTGTTTGTGCAACTGAAGAAATGGATTATCTTATATTATCTTTGTGTTTACAAAATAAGGGCTGCTGTATACTAACACAGAAGCACATAAATGCCTGCTTCTGTAGCTCACTTAATACAATCTCCTTCCCTTTGCAGAAGCAAATCTACTTATAAGGTAATTGTTGCAAAATACTTTCAAATGACTGCCACCTCAGCTCTTAATGCCAAAGCAGGAGCACACTCAGTGAATGCGATGGAGTTCAGGCTAGACCCTGAAACAGCTAACACAATGAGACATAACACTTTCTTCCAAAAATGTCATTTCATTAGTTACCATGTGAAAAAGGAATGTGAGTGCTTGAGGAAACTTAGGGTAGACTAACTGCACCTGCATGCTATTTATATACCTGGTACTTTTGTGCAAGTAAACACAGGCATTGTCAGAAGGATACTCTACTACGCAGGACACCAAGCCAGTCCCTGCTAGCAATATTCTCTTTATGTTTGTGTACTTATAAAATGGCCCAAGATACAAATAGCTCAGAGCGACAAACTCAGAATAAAAAAAGATCAAAACCACTAAGAGACAGTACACTTAAACCTTCACTTATTAGTATTAACAGTTATAGTGTGAGAACAACAGAAATTTGACCTTGCCTAGTTAGTGTTTTTAAGTCACAGAGACAAAGTGAGCTTCCTATAGACACTATAAAAAACTGCACTGTGGAAGCATTTATAGGGTATGACTTTCCAAGCACAGAGTGAGGTTTTATAGCTATCTCAGACCTACTGGGCTAAATCCTGAGCCACTGAATTCAACACTGTTCCACTTAGTCTAGCAGCACTGAACCAATTTACATCATCTGAGGATCTTGCCCAGAAAGTGTAATGGGACTCCTGTGGCCTCAGCTTTCACAGAAAAATCTGATACAATACAACATAATCTGACAAACCCAAGAAATTTGAAATTAGGACTCCTGCTCTCCCCATATTTCACCCACTTGTGTTTAAGTGCATTGCTGCAGAGGCCTTGATATTACACAGTCAGTGCACCAAAACAGAGCCACAAGAAAAATACTACTGACTCCAGCATGACTCATTTATTTCAGTGAGATCTTATTTAAGCAAAGAGTGAGTCTGCGCTAGGTTGAGTGACCACTGTGATATTAAAATGTAATAGGCTTTTCACAGTCTGGTTTCAGATTATACCATCCCCTGTGTTATGGCCCTGGAGTAGGCACAAAGCTTTGTTTCGTTGGGATTTCAAATGTAAACATTTAGATCGGGATACCAGCTTCCTCTTATATTGTAAATGACGTCCCTGAAATTCAGACCCAGAACGTTAGTCTTGGCTGACCAAAGTCAAATAGAGGGATATTCTACAATTATAGTAATTTTGAAAGAATCTAACCATCCAAGCACATTTTATCAGCCAGCACAAAACTAACATTACTTCAGCGAGCCTAAAAATCTCACCTGAGTTGAAGGATTGACCCTTACATATCTACAATCTCTGTTAAATTACTTGGTATCAGTGACATGAAGCACTAGGCTCTGGCTGAAATTTCATGAAAGATGGATTAAAGGCCTTCACTGGACAGAGACCATAGGGCAAAAACATATTTCAGAAAAGAAAATTTCATGTTTCAAATTCTCTTCACAATGAAAGGTGACCTTTGATATCACTCTTGCCTTGCTCTTTGTATAAACTCCTTTTGCTTTCAGTACTACTCAAACAGATGAGCACTGTTTTCATTCTTTCCTTAGCATCCCCATTTCGATATTCCAGACTCAACCATCATTTACCCCAGCAGTCCCCTACTGTGCATCTATCCCTCAAATCTTAAATATCTGTCCTCCCAATCTGTTCTGAGGCCAAATCCAAATGAGTCTTGTGCATGCAAGTTCTATTATCTACAAGCATAAATGACAGAATCTACTGCCTATGCATGCAAATGTTACCTATCCAGATCAACCAATGTGCCATTGTGTATTAAGGGGCAAAGGTTTTTTGTACAGAAGGAGAAGCCTATTAAGTGGACCTTTGAAACTGTGGCCCTAAAACTATGCTCAGGAAAAAGAAGCATCCCTGTCTGTAAAGAGTAGGTATTTTCAACAAGTATAATTTTTTTCATGCAGCTTAAATCTCTGGAAAACCTTCAGAGGCTGAGTTACCCTTGCTCATAGCTCTGCAAGATTCACCTGGCATTTGGTGATACTGTAGTGTATGTGCAATCTGTCCAGTTAAAGTGTTCAGACAAAGAAACAACATCCCACTAATATAGATTAACTGAAATTAACTTTTATGATTTCAAGTCATAAAAACATACAAAGAAGTTTAACAACTGGTTCACCAGGAAGACACTGTGATAGATACGTGAGAACTTGAAAAGCAAGATGATATTTCTGGTTTGTGGTCATTTTAATTTTTAACTAAGGCATGTTTTCTTTTAAATGATGCAAATGGCAACATTTTTATGTCTATTCACCCACATCCAGATAAAATTAGATGGCAGACCCCCCCCCCCCTTTTTTCCTTCTTTTTGAAATCCAGGAACATTAATTCTAGGACTGAGTACTTCTTACACCTAAGTTTTGCCTCAGGCCAATTTACCAACTATCACAATCACCTCCTGAAGAGGTCTGAAAATGGAACATCTTATTTACCCTTCATTAAGGTAACACATGGTTTATCCTCTGCATTTTCTGTATCTGTATATGAAGTCCAGGTTTTGGCTCTATCAACTCAGTTCTGTTGCCAAGCTGTACTGAAGAACTGAACTCAGTTCAGCCTTCATCTGTGTTATCCACACATTTATATACACCTTTATACAGACTCCTGTTACCACTCAGTGTATGAATCAATCCCTTAGCAATTTATGATTATGCAACTTGCTAGAAGAGAAGTAGGCCACACCAGCCTTGAAAGCACTTTAGCTTAGTTGTTTTTACTCATGAAGGACATGTTGTCCTGTAATTATTCTGTCATTTCTTAAAAGGTGAAATCCTTAACAGGTTCATGCTTTCCGCGCTGCTATGTGTATGTGTGAGTTGATGTCTGAGCACGACTCACCCACTAGGAATCATCATTCCGAATTACTTTACAAGGAGCTACATAGAGCTGGACAGCTTTAAATGTGTTAAATATCCTTAGAGTTTATATGGATGGTTGCAGGGGGAGCAGGGGCAGAGCAGAATAAGGAGGAGTCAAGAAAATCGTTAATATGTTCCAATTACCCCTGATTCACAAAATACACAACTGCATAAAAGTGTGACTTTCTGTTTTGGCCCTGTTGGTAATGCAATGTGATGCTGTGTTTTCTTGTATCATTTAGTACGGGCAGTAAAGTATGGGCAACTTTAAACAATTAAGCAAATTTTCAAGGAATGTGTTCAGAGAAAGACTGAAAGGAAATTCTGACATTAATCAAACACTGCAGGTTCTACTTGCAAGAATTCTGCAAAATACGGGCTAACATTAAAGTTAGTGGCTGAAAGGCAAAGGTTTTTCCTGCCTCAAATTAACTGTACCTTTAGTTTATTTAGAAAAGAAGCACCAAGAATACTAACTTCCCTTTTCTGCACAAAATTCTGCCATTCAGCTTCAAGAAAGAGCACTATGACACTGTAATACTTCCCCTTCCTTAGGTATGTCAGAATATTTGGAAAATTTTAATAAACTCCTAAAATGATGTACAAATTCCATGAATCATGGAAGCTCTACAATAGGTTCTCTCCCTAAGAAGTCCTGCTGTGCCTAACTAAATGCTTATCTGATATACTGGCAATATGAAGCTAATGAAGTGTGTGAATACAGCATACTGAACTGTTTGCAGTGGAGAAAAGGTGAAACTGGACCTCAAACAAAAACAGGGGGGGGATCCAGATTCTTCTGATACTTCTGGCTAGTTGGGGTCTCTTTTTAGTGAAGATTGGAGAGAAAGCGAGGCTAGGATTAGGACTCTTCAGGCTTCAGTAAAACTAAGAGTAATATTACAGATTTCTCTGTTGGAAACTGCTTGTGCGCTACTTAGCCCTTGCTGTTAACCAGGGAATGAAGCATAAATTGGCCAGAGGAAAATCATGTTCAGTATGACCATGGAAAGGAAATGCCGTATCTTTCATGAGAAAGAATGATCTTGAAAGGCATCTATCCTGCTCGCGGGACTGCTGAGGCACAGGCAATATTCAGACTCTTAAGATCATTATCTGAACTGCTCTCTGAACCTCTGCTTCCGCACTGTCAGCTGCAATACATGAGGGCAGTTTACAACAGTGTTAGTTATTCACTTCGAATTTCCCAGCTTTAGCTAGTTTAAGTGAGACCCTTAATGTCACTTAAACATAGTGGTTTTGTGTTGTATTTTAATTTTGAAAGGATTATCAAGAAAATCTACTCTTTCCGTTAACTTTCTTTGAAAAACGATTAGGTGTTTTAGAAAGGATCTCCAAATATCCTCACCGCGCCTGATAAATTATCCGCAATGAAACACGTATTGCAGATGAAAATTAAGAAAACGTAGAGGCAAAATAAAGTTCTCAGTCTGAAATTACAAATAGTGGGTTACTTGGGAATGAAACATAAGCAAGCATTTTAAATCATACTGAAATTTTCTTTGTGTTGGTATTTGGCTCTGTATATCTTTATTGATAAAATGAGCAATTTATTTTTCTTTTTATGGGGCTAACAATTACGCACCACTCAAAAGAATCTGACTGCTATTAGCTGACTACAGCACTTACAAGGAAAAAAATTCCGTTGCCTTACACAAATGTTACCAGTAAGCTACCACCTAAGGAAAGCTTTGGAGAACTGCTAATGAGCCTTCTTTAGCTACTCCTTCCTAAAATACCACATTTTGTAATCTTGAGCTGCAACTAATTTTCCTGATATTACACGTGGAAGTCACTGTGAAAATTAAACTGAGATAGGATGTAACAAAACCTCACTTGTAAATATGGTTCTTCAAACATAAAAATCTGGCAAAGCTCAAAGAGCAGAGCAGGAGGTAAGATAGATTTCATATGCTGCTGTCTTTAGTGCTTTTAATGTACATTGGATAATTATGTACTTCATGTCTTCCAAACTGAGTTACGTTGGTTTAAATCTATTCATAGAATATCTGGCTATGTGTCTCTCCCAATTTTGTATAGTATTCTCTGGTCTAAAGCAAGCAGTTCCAAATTAAATAAACGAGCATACCTACTGCACAAAGCAATCGACTGCATTCCAGTGAAGCCCCTTTGAAAGCTGTGTCAAATCTCTGCTGACTCAGGGAGGGAAGTACCTCATTCCCTTTGCATTAGTCACCCTGCTAGAGATTAATCCTAATGAGCTTTTTTTACAGGCTTGGCTGGCACACCCAGGATTTGTATAACATACCTGTAACTTCAATATTTAGCCCAAAATGCGCTCGTTCAAATCCAGATAGATATCCGCTTTTCCAGAAACTATTAACTGCAGCGTTACTGCAGGAGCTTATCGAGCCCAGAGAGAGGGCGGCCACAGGGCGCTTCCGCAGCTTTGGTAAGCGGCCATCACACAGCTAAGCACTGTAAAATCAGCATGGGCCAGCACTCACACAAACACCCGTGCAAGCCACACATCTCACAAAAGGTCACAGCATTAAAGAACAACAGTGTTCTCTTTTTCTTTATTTCATTATCCTCATTATCTCCCAATTTCACTGAATTTTGGCAAACAGTGGGCATCTATTTGATGAGACTAGACTGTTTGCAGACTCTGTGATGGAGTTTCAAGCTTCCTCCCAGCTGTATCCCGCCCTCATTAGGCAAACAACCATGCCTTGGCCTTTTCCTCCCACCAGCCTGAGAAAAGACTAACAAAATTTCAGCTCAGAGAGAAAACAGGAGTTGCACACCTTTGATCACTGTTATTTCACTCTAAATACAATGCCCCAGTAATTTTTACTGAGGGAACAATACTAAACTAGAAATCCATACCTACAATACCATCAAAACATCAGAAAAAAGATCCATCATGCAAAAATATGTTTGCATGCAACTTGGCTTAGTTCTTTTATAAATCAAAAAAATGAAATAGCCACTGTTAGATGCATGGGCTAAAGCAAGAAGCCTCGTCTATTCTGGACCAAAGAGCTGGAAAATAATTTTCAGATCTGAAGAATTTTAAAGGAAGACAGTAACAAGCTCCTTCCCAGTTAAATGAAGGTACTGCTAGCTTGGTTACTGCAGCCAACCTAAATCACTGCAGCATCCCATGGAGTGAACAAGGTCCAAAGGACCAAACAGCTTTCCTCAGAAGTAAAAAAAAAAAAAATAAAAAAAAAAATCATCACAGCTCACAGTCTAACACACTCCACAAAGGACACAGTTCATAGTGCCCACACACTCCAGCTGTAGTCTGGCAATGGCAGCATCAGAACACAATAAGTAGCTTGGACTCTATTAAATAAAGTAGCAGAGCTGTGTTTCACCATGACAGACCACAATCACAATGGTCATTCACTGTCACTCCCCACTGGCCTGGCAGCCTATATTCAGATTTTGACCGCTCTCAAGGATTCCTAAGGTACACACCATCCTAGTAGCCAAGGGCTATGTAAATGAAGCAATGCAAGTTGTGCATTAGTACACCTGATTTTTGGACATCCAGCATGGAAGTGGTACATAACAAAACTGGTTATTTTTCCTCAGCGAAGAATGAGTGCTTTGGGAAGTGCTGGCAGTAACAGTTTGGCACAGGGCTCTCAGGAGGAATCATGAGAACTGGCCAGGAAGATGCATGAATACAGGCTGGATCTAAGTCTCTATCTCTCTGAATGAAAGATGCTCAGGCAACTGAATAGACCAAACAAGGTATCTCCAGCTATCCTGGAGCTACATCACAGAATTTTCTGCACCACAAGCATTTCAATGAAAACAGTAGGCCTCTTATTTTAAATGCAGCTTTATAGCAGCACCCTTTCTTTTTAAATATAACCAGACAAGATTTGAAATGTTCCTACAAATGCCCAAATGAGTATTTCCTGTGCATGTTTCCTAACCACTAGGCCATCAGACAGCCAGCACGGGACAGGGACTCACCATATCTCATCAGCAACTCTGTGATTCGTGAATGTTGTGAATAGTGTTCAGGGCCTGGTAACCTCAACCAGGGCAGAAGTCTGCAAAAAAATGAAGCCAAAAATCCTTTAGGACTTTTCTAGTCTCTGGACACCAAAGACACTACCTGGAAGCTGAAATGTGGTGTTGTTCTATTACTGCATACCTACGACAATCTTTTCATGAAGAAGAGCTAAACCAATTCTGCCAGCTCCATGAAGCAGGAATTGCCTTTCTCCTGTGTCCCATGGGCAGGCTCTGACAGAGTCCTTGCCAACTGTCTCTGTTCACACAGGCCTCACTGTGAAAAAGCTAAACAACAACACGACTTTCCATGCTGCACCATTTAGCTTTGGCTGAACATGTAATCGTGTGTCTGTGGTTTTCCTGTTTGGGTGCCTAATTTAATTGGCTGAGTCCACTCCTTCAAGTGTGGAATGGACTCTGAGGGTATGAGGAATTAGCATGTTTCTGCCAGAGACATTCCACCCAGATCCCATGTTTGTTTAACATGTACAAACAGCTAAAATAAAATACTTGTTGGCCTCAGTAATAAACAGAATATAAAATAGTGTGAAATTAAGCAAGACCAGCTGGGCTCCAGGAGAAATGAAAGGAACAGTTAACTTACACTACACAATGATCTGGAATGCAGACACACTAAGATGGACTGCTATTGATGTCTGGTTTTGATGCATTTTATATACAAAGTGCTGATTAGATCTAGCTACTAAATTATACCCTTTTGTATCCATATGTCAGTAATAAACAAAATTCAGAGGAGCAAAACAATTGCTCTGCAAGCCAAGTTTAAAATGTTACATCATTGGCTGTAGAAGTGTGAAGTCATTACAGCAGTGATAATGATTCCATTGTTCCAGAAGCAAAAAAAGGACATTAAGAATTCTTCTGATCTAAGGCAGGATTTATCCAGTCCTCAGGGACTCAGGAGAATTTCAGGATAAGCATCTGTATAGAATCTGTGTAGGAGCAATTGGGCGTCCAGATATATATACTGATACCATAAACCAAGCAGCTGCTTAAGCAGAGTTTTTGGAGAACTTTAGAAAGTTCCCTATAACACAGGACAGGATAGAGCTACTTCCTTGGAAGGGATTTTTCTTCCTCAACTGGGAAGCAGAGTCAGGGACTCTGTGATACAGAAGGCATGATTCTATCACATTGCATTATGTAATTCTGAACAAAGATTTCAAGCAGCAAAGTGACTTAAGCTGCAATTCCTGTGAAGGATGCTCTGCTGCACGTCCAAGACCACCCTTGTCTCTTTCTCTGGCTCGTCACTGTGCTCCAAACCTTTCCCACTTACCTTCCCTTGGGATAATACGTGTGGCATTGTGGCTAACATTGCCCTTCCAGCAAACTTTTTCTGGCAGTTGGACATCTTGGATCTTTTCCAGTTTGTTACAAACAATGTATATCAAATGCATTTATGTTTCCAGTGTCTCTTTTAAGAAAAAGAGGCTAAATGAGTAAATAAAGTCCAGCCCTTGGAAAAGCTGTATGGGACATAAGTCTGTCAGGGCTAAATCACTGACAAAATAAAATGTCAAGGGGAACAGATTTAGAAGTCTGTCAGACAAATCACTACTTATGTTTCATTTCATTGGCAGCTGGACTGTTTTGATCTTTCATTTTCTTTTAAAAAGAATTAACTGGAAGTAGTAGACAGGATCTAGTTCTTCCTCCCCAGTGAGAGCCCACTGTTGAATTGTCAAACCAACAGAATGGCTTTTCCCTCAGTCAAAGTGTAAGTACCTTTTTCTCACCACCTCAGAGCAAGATTCCTCAAATTATCCATAGTGAAGCCTAAGCCCCAAGATGCAGCTTCCTGTGGAAGATCCTACCTGTACAGTCAAATGCCACTGTGCCTCTGAAGGCACTGGGACACCAGGTAGGTCACAGACAACAGCAACTTTAATTTTACTCTGGTGATCATTTTAAAACACCACTTCTATCCATTGCTTTTTCTCCCACAGTTCTTCTGTCACAAAAGATCAAGATGACTCAGTTGCCAGGTAAGCCAACATGATGGGGAACTGGCTCAAAATCAAAAGGAAACAAAGAATTTCACAGCACCATCTGTATCAATAGCAGAACATACCACAGCATAACCAGTCTGAACACCTGAACCATTGGCTAGAACCCAGATGAGAAATGATTGTCATTTGAATGACTCTACCCACCTTTTACTATTTTCCTTTATCTAGAAAAAATTGTAATAAAGTAAAACAAACTGAATTTTCATTTTCAACCCAGGAAAGCAATTTTGGGACTTTATAGCCACCCTGGAAGCCCATTCTTCCCAGGATGAAGACCCAGACTCTTCCCACCAGCCTTGAGCTTGATGGATACATGAAGGCATGGTCCAGTGGCCAATAACATACACCCCATCAGGTTTTCTTGCCTAAAGAGCAGGTAATGCTCTGGAATACAGAGCTTAAGATACTGCCATTTTAAAGGTTTGAGAATTAACAAGAAATGGATATTGGTCACATAGTCATGGCAGAGTGGGTAAATCACTAAGTCATTCATTTATATAGTACAGCACGGTTACAGTAATAATACTGCATATATGGTGAGGAGGCCAACCAGGGAAAAATATTCTTCAGCACCCTGCACAGACATTCAAGAGCTCTGTTTTAACTTCTATCACTTACTAAAGCTGCACAATACACAAGTACATCAGCTTTCCACCTTCAGGAACCTGACTCCAACACCTTCTTTTCACTCTGCTGCACAGAACTTAACACTCTCAGCATCAGTTAGCATCATCCAGCAGGAGCTTTTAGGAAATCTGCTTTTAAAGGGGTTCCAGAAGTAAGGCTGGGGATTCAGATACTTTACCCAGAGCCTGGAGCAAACTGGACTAAAGAAAGCAAAGACATGGGCTGCCTATGAATACATGCAAAAGGACTTTATGAGACAAATTGCTGCATGACAAACTGATCAATGAAATTTAATGCAAGCAAATGTAAAGGGAAACATATGGAATCAACAATTATGACTATGCATTTAAAATGATGGTTTCCAAGCTCATTACAGCACCAAGAGGAAGATCTCGATAGCCCAATGTAGGTAACAAACTAGCCAGACAAGTAATGCAGATAACATAACAGATAATGAAAGCCTCAGCTAAAAGAACAGTTGACAAGAAAACAGTGAATTAAATTTTAGGAGTCGCTGTGAAAGCAGAGAGCATGACTGCATCAGTGCATAAACCCACAGAGCCCTTTTATCTGGTTCTGATCCCATTTCTCAAATGGATATACAAATAGAAAAGGCATGGAGAAGAATGTCAAGGATAATAAAATCTGCAGAACGACTACTGGACAGGAAACAATCAAATGTGTTGGCATGGTCCAGTATGGAAGACGTGCCATAGGGAGGAAAAGATAGACACCTATCAAATTGGAAGTGGCATAGCAACAGTAACAGAGGATCCATTCACTGCTTCTTCCCACACAAGAGCTCAGAAGCATCAACTAACATAAACAGATTTCAGACTCTAACCACAGTAATGTACAGTCAAGCTGTGGAACACTGTCATCTTATCACAAGGGTTCCATACTATTGTCTCTTTATCACAAAACTTTCATACCTTCTTGGTGTTTCTCATGGACATCTCCTCAGAGCACTGACTCCTTCTTCTTCACAAAGCAGCCAACTAACTCCAATTCCCTTCTCACCCAGCCACCCCCACTCTTTTATAGCATCTTCTTCTCATTGGTTACAGCTGTGGCCTGTTAAAGTCAGGCCTGTTCCTAATCTTTGCTAATTGGCCCAGCTGCAGCTCCTTAGGGGTAAGATTATTTTCTACACTATCTTTATTTTCTTATGTTCTATCCAGCTACAGTGGAACACCTTGAATAAGAATGCTACAGTGGATGCAAAGGTTTAAACAAGTTCTGTGACAGGATTCTTGAGGAAAAAATTGTGAAGGTATCCCAAGGAGAAAAACCTCTCTTCTGGCCCAGCAGGGCTAGAACAGTGTGTTTGTGTTCAGAATAGTACTTCAGAGGGTAATAGCTACATTCTTCAACTTCTGATGATACCCAAGACAAGAACGGGGCTAGATGAGCTTTTGGGTCTAATATGGCTCATCTCATATCCTTTCTCAATCATTTGCCTTTCAGTGTCACCAACTAAATTGCGTACACAGATCCTCCTCCCCTCACAGCTCTATAGGCTGAAAAGGTTTCTATCCTCAGCAACTTGTCATTGCCCCATTGCTGGGGCTCATATGAAATCTGTTAACTAGAACTGTTTCTTTATGCCCCCACCTGTTTTAGTGAAAACAAATCCTACTTATAGTGACAGTATTATTTAAATCAATTGAGACACTTTTTGAGGAATACAGGTTAAGGGTTCTCATCTGAGCAGCTCAGTAACCATTCTGGAGTAGGGATGTGACAACCATCTGGAAAGACAGAACAGACTACAGACATGTCTTTTCTTTCCTTTCCATGTTTGTTCTCCCAGAAATGAGGAGTATCAAATCTCTCTGGCACAGGGCTCACTGTTTGTGAATGAAGATGGCTGACAGTTTTTCAAAATTTTCTTTTTATGTTCCTGCTGGTTTTTATTTTCACTGTTTCTTTGTTGGACCCTTTTTCTCCACAGGAAGTTAAGGTTTGAAAAAAAACTAAACAAAATCTCCACATCCAATGTGAGATATCTACTACTCTGTGATTCATTTAAATATGTCTAAAAAGAGTGAACTCTTTCCAGTAATATTTTTAGTATGCCAAATTTGTTTCAGAGTGTGCACTATTATCCAAAAAAGAGAAGCTTCTTTATATGCTTCAATATGAACAATTTAAAGTTAAGACTTTTCACTGAAATCATACTCACTCTTAGTCAACTCAATGCAAGTAATTGATCTGACCGCAAAATTATTGTCTGCATTTTTTATCTTTTTAAGATGTGAATACTACTATCGGTGAAATATTGGAAGTAAATGATGATGCTTCCCATATTTATTTTGACTTTTTTAAATTTGTAATCATATAGGGGAGATTTTTTCAAAAGCCTCCCTTGGTAGTTTCCTGTTTAACTATCTACATTAAATTGCAACAATCCTCAGCCAGTTTATCCAGAAGAGCATTTCTGCCCTTCAGAGTTCAACAAAGGAACCACCACCTTAGAACCTCTGTCTGCCTCTGTGGAAGGAAGCAGCATGGCCCTCAACAAACACCTTTGGGAATAAATATAAAGAAAAAAAAACTACGTGATTGCCTTTATATCCTATTTAATCAATCCACAGCCTTCTTCATCAATTCAGCTAGCATCAGTAAGAAACTAAGGATGAAGATCAGGGCTGTGTGCTAATGACCAAAGCTGAAAATGTATCCCAATTCATTAAACATTTTCACTGTTTCTGTCTTCAGAGTTGATAATATGTTTTCATAAGCAGGCAGGTTATTAAAACCCAAACTTCCTGGTGAGCACTGGGACATTATCCATTAACTTGTTTCTGAAGAGAACTGTCCACAGACAGCAGACAAAAAGGAAAATCTTTACCCCACTAACTGCTCATTAAAAAAGGTAAAAAGTGCTCCTCAAAATACAGGCCTTCACAAAAACACTGAAGTTTCAATTAAAATCTTGATGAAATCAAAAATAAGTAAGAACAAGACCAATAGGCCAATTACATGCACAGGCAGCATATACCACACATCTTTGTTGCACTATAGAACAACAGAAGAGAACAAGCACTTTAAAGAAACAGGGGGGAAAATTTGAAAATTTTAATATTTTTCTTTTTATTTGGTACTTCTAGGAGAATGTTCTTTTCTCAGGATCTGCATCCGTAAAACCAGGAAAACCTTCCAGGAAAAAAAAGACAACTCTTAGACAGAAGTACTGCTCTCAGTGATTCATTTGAAAGTACTGAACTCATAACCTGAACCTGAAATCTAAGAACCACCAGCTGGGCTGGGATTCAAAATTACAGTGAAGGAGTGATTTCTTGGAGTTGTGAGGCATTAAGTAGTAGAGGCAATTGTTTTTTTTTACCTAGTCCACAAGGAAACTAGGAAGAGAAACATGTAAGAATTAAGAAAAGACTTAGTATTGTTGTACTATAGCATCATGCACTGCTGAACCAGAGGTTGCTTTAAAAAGGAACTTCAAAATTTTAAATAAGCCTTTTACAGTCAATCATTTTCAAGACGCAGCTGGAAGAAAGACAAAACAAATAAGATAAAATTGTACATAGTAAATTAGTTAAAAAAGAATCTGTTCATGTACTGGGAGTTCACTTATAATAAGAGGGGCAAGAAAAGGTCCTGCCAAGTATCAGCACCGCTGCCAAGGGAAGGAAGAGGGAGTCCATGGAATAAGTATATGAGGGAATATCCATAGGTCATGTATGAAGAGCATGGAGGAAGCCTGCAACCAAAGGAACTACATGAGAACATGAGACACACTCCTGTACACTCTGTAAGGAATGCAGAGGGTCACAGACCTCTTCTCTTTCAGTTTAGGAGTGATTAAAACCCGCTGTCAGCTGTCCACACGCAGATGGGGAGATGCCTGGTGGGCAGGATTCTCTCTAAGTCCATGAAGTATCACTAGTCTACGTAATATCCATTCATTTAACCTGCACTGCACAATTTGCTACCTAAAATGAGCCCAACCAAAGCGAGGGCTGGCAAAACAGGTCCTGGCTCCCAGGAGTCAGGCACTGCTACTGGCCAGCAGCTGCAGCCAGGAACGTGGCTCCGGTGGGTGGGAGCAGCAAAAGAAATGTGTACAAGTTAGAAACCAAACAATACAAATGGACTGCAGGATCAGGCAGAATTTTCAGTAAGACAACAGGAGTGTGTAAAATAAAGCAGGCCTGATCTGCTTTAACTCAGCCTTCACCCTTCTCAGCACACACGGGCACAAATGAGCATCCTTCCTGGAGCCAATGACAGCACAGGGCTGCATTCATTCCAAAGTAAATTACTCCCTTTCTTTGCATAATTTACACAAGTCAACCTCTTACAGTCACAAATTTCAGCAACTTGCATCTTACAGGTATTTACAACCATGAAGTACTGGAGTTGGGTAAGGGAATCGTGACAAAAAGAAGAAAAGCTACAGAAAGCTCAAACAAAAGATCAAAGGGCTCTGCCAATGTAATAGGTGTGACAGTAAACACTCTAATTTCTTCATCATATTACTGGAAGTGGCGTTGCTATGGTAAACAAATTAATATATTTTTAATTCAATTTACTTAGAACTACCTATGACCTCCATTTACTTTTGCTGTTTCTCTCAGTTTGAACAATGAAAAGCAATAAAGCAAGTTTCACTTTTGCTTCCAGCCAGTTTCACATTCAGAAAAGACTATTTATTTATTAAAAAAAACCCCCACAGGTCGATTTCATTGGAATCAAAAGCAGCACACATTACTGTTGACCTCTCATTCAATAAAATGTTTATGGAACACTTAGGTCTAGGTGAAATTAAGTTGACAGAGTTTTGATAACAAATACTCAATTGATTTACAGAGAAATTAATTTAGTCCAAAGTGTTAGTACAGCAATTTGTTAAAATTGCAAATTATAGAATTTCACAGAGTTACAAAATTATTGAGGCTGGAGGGTACCTTTGGAGACTGCTCAGTTGAAACCCCTGCTCAAAGTAGGGTCAACAAGAACAGGTTGCTCATGGCTGTGTCTAGTCCAGTTTTGAATGTCTCCAAGGACAGAGACTCCGCAATATTTTTTGGCAATCTGTTTCAGGTTCAATCATCCTTACAATTAAAAACATTTTCTTTTTCCATTTAAGCAGAATTTTCTGTATTTCAGTTTGTACCTTTTGTCACTTGTTTTTTTGCCTGCACGGTTCTGAGAAGAGCCTGGCTCTTTATCCTTCATACCCTCCTGAGCAGGGGGCCCACGTTTTATTTTGCCTTCTTTGTGCTGACAATGCACCTGCAGGAGCCTTTCTTGCCACCCTTTAGAGATCCAAGTCCCCAAGGGCTTTAGCTTTCCTCAGTCCATCCTTGTACCTCTGAAGTCCTCCTGGGTGACTCTTTTCACCTCTTGTATGCATCTTTGTTTCTTTTTTAACAGAAATTTAATGCACACAGAAAGCTACACCAGCATGCAATTTTGTAATTTTGTGTGGACAGTCCCCTTAATGCAATTGCTTTTCTAGTACATTGCAATGAAAATATCAAAGTCCTATTTATACACTTCAAAAAATTTAAATAAAGAAAAAACCCACACAACCAACCAAAAGCATAAAACTGTTCCTACAAAGGCACAGTGCTGTATCTTGTCCTTACAGAGTCTCCTGCAGCACCCTGCTGTACACCATGAGCTCAAAGAGCAGGAGGCAGGCTATGCTGTTGTACTGCCATCAAGTCATGGCTTGTAAACTCTGAACAAAGACTGAGCAGTGAGGAACTGCATGTGCAGTCCATACAATCTTCATAAAAGCAATTAATGAACAAATAAACATTCCTTGATGGATGAGCCAGACAGCAAATATCCCACAAGTTCCTCCCCAGCCCTATTCCCACAGGTAGGCTAAGGACTCTTAAGCACACTCCCACAAACACTGCAAAAGGCTTTGAGCCCATTGCTCCTTTGCTCTGCTGCCTTTTGCAGCTGCAAAGGGCAAATGAAATATGAAAATAAATGCCAGTTTCTAGGTGCTTTAGACCACTGAACACATCCAGAGACCAAGACACTCGCATTGATTCTGCCCCCCTCACTGCCCTCAGTATGTGGCTTCTACAGCTCTAGTTCAGCAAAAACAACAGAAAATACTATAAATCCTTTCTCCAGAGAAAGCAACAACTTCTCTGTTACCTGTAGCTCAGCTTTTCTCTGACGAGTTCCTCAGGTTTCTCTGTGAAACACCTGGGGTCCGAGGCCCTGGGTGGCCAGCTCAGCACTGTGAGAGAACAAGTTTGTACACTCATAGTTGGAGCCCATCTGTGCCTGTGAAACTGTGCCTACAGGACAGGCCCTGCTGAAAAACTGCTGCTGACACATCACAGCTGAGAAGGACCCACCGTCGCTTCGCAGAGCAGTGCCACCACTTCCCCCTCAGTGGGACAGTTCTGCCAGTGACATCCTGCAGGGACAGTGTTGGGAATTAAGATTTTTCCTTTCTTTTTTTTTCTTTCTCTTAGGGAATTTTCTCCCATTTGTTGCTAAGAGACAATAACTATGCATACTTAGGAGAACAAAAGATGTCACTGGGAGAAAGAGGAGGGACAAGGGTGCAGCTGGCTACTCTCTTATCTTGGGGGGGGGGGGGGGGGGGGGTTCTGTGGGGAAGGGCAGAGTTACCTGGAGATTTTAGGCTGGAGGGAAGGAGCTGGGCCCAGCTTCTAGCGCTCTCACTCTGGACATCGGAGGGGAGACCGATTGTGATCACTGTGGGGAGAATTCACCACCACCACGGGGTTCCATCCTGTCTTCTCCTACTCTTCCTGCTTCTGAGGTTCCTGCTACAGCTCATTTCCCTATCTGCACGGGCACTGGGACCTGCTGCCTGCTGTGAGTTTGTAAACGAAGCCCCTTTTCCATCCCTTCCACCAACCCACCCACCATTACCCTGTGAGAAAGACAGGGCTGAGCTCGCGCCACAGCGCCCCCTAGAGGTGTGGGGGAATCGCACCGGCCCTGCCCGGCCGGGAGCCAGCAGCGCCCCCGCAGGCTGTGACCGGAACTGCACTGAAGGAAGGCTGGGGCCGGGTCTCTGCCTTTGGGACTGGGTCTCTGTGTTTGTTCGCTGTTGTTTGTTTACCTTGTTATTGTATTGTATATGTATTGTTATGTACATATACACACTATATACACACTAGTAAAGAACTGTTATTCCTTTACCCATATGTTTGCCTGAAAGCCCCATAATTTCGGGGTTATAACAATTTTGAGGGAAGGGGGTCCCATTTTCTATTCCAGAGTAGGTTACCACCTTCCTTAGGAGATGCCTTTCTTTCAAACCAAGACAGACAGCAAACTCCTCTGGGAGCAGGACACCCATCTGGGAAGGAGATAAACCTCTAGGGAAAGAAAAGAGTAGTGGAAAAAAAAGGAATCTGAGCAAAACCTCATTAAAAAAAAATTAGCACTGCTAATCTCTGCTGCTTCAAAGACACCAAGACTGGACACTACAGCACCAGCTTTTCACTGTAGAACACGATTAGGTAACAGCTGGCTGATTTAACAAAAGGTTGAATCAGTAAAGAATTTTATCAGATTGATTGAAATGTCTGATTGGCTTTGACTGCTTTTACCTAGCTCCATTCTCCCCACCTTGCCAATGCTGGTAACAGCAAGACCAGACATCAGACTGTGATCACCAAGGTTGCTCTGTCTCCCATGAAAATTCTCCTTAGCAATGTAATTTTCTTACTCCCTATGTGGGAAATATTTAGGAGGGAAGAGACCCAGCTTTACACTGACTCCACAGTAACTCTAGCACTACAGGTACTACTAGTGTTCAGCAAATAAACAAATGCAGTCAAATATTTAATAATTTGTTGTTTTCTAAAAATGTGGTTCATCTCAACTTCACTGCTTTCTTTAAGGGTCTTCACTGCCACTGTATCTGAAGGACAAGAGATTTTCCTGCCTTACCATTAAAAAAAAAAAAAAAAGAGTCAAATACCACAGAAACTTACTGCAGCAGATGAGACATTGTTAGGTAAGTGATACTCTTCATCTCAGCCAAACTCAAGCCTAAACTTCACTTTAAAGCTGTCTCAGTGGCAGCTTTGCCTGAGTATGGACAACAGCATTCATGGAGGGCAGGCAGAGGAGGAATGGATGACAACATTGGCAGTGCCACCTGACTCTTCCCAAAAAATAAATGGATCTACAGCTCTTAAAGTACTCTAAGAATGAAAACCAACAGGTTCTGACATCTGAAAACATGGGATAATTCTTGGGGGTGATTTTTTGAGGGGTGGTGGCACTAGCATTTTATATCCCTTTCAAGATTTGGTCAAAGTTCTCAGCCATGGTTGCCACTGTAGTGAGGTCTGTGGTTGCCTCCTTCCTTCTTATGTTCTTCCACCACCCTTACACAGATAAGCTCTAAATCACATTTATCTTACTTCCATGAGCATTTAAAAAATTCAGCTTGTTTATCATTGATTGTCATTTTCTAGTTTGATGGCAAGATTACCATTAGTTACTGTTTTTAATAGGCACACAAAGGAAATTTGTCTTAACATATTTCTTAGCATTCTGTCTCCTCTCTGCTAAAACTGGGTCCAAATTCTGCGCTGTGCTGCTTTTACAACAAATACAAATAGATTCAATAGCAAGGTGAAATATTTGCTTTTACTCTTTTAATGCAAAAAAAAAAAAAAAAAGCTTGGAGCTTTGCATGGTTATTTACTGTTCCTTGCAAATCTGGCTGATGAAATAGTACTCAAGGAAAATTAGTGAGAAAAGGCAAGAGCCTCGAGTGGTGGAAGCCAACAGAGATCACTTTCACCATTCAGACAACATTTATGCCACCTGAGAGTGGAATAGCTACATTAACAGTAATTTCCTTTTATTACAAGTCCTGCTGTGTTTAGACACTCTGGGAAAAATAATCCCCCAAATATACAAACCTCTTTTTTGCTTGATTCCTTCCCTTCCCACCTCTGGAAGAGAAGTGATTCTGTCAGGCAAGAGGATCTAGTCCATTAGAATGCTGTATGCTTTCCCACTTTTAGAGCTTCTATATCATATTCCTAGACCTAATGCTTCACATTCACCTCAGAGGGCTACAGAATTCCTATACCTGGCTGGAACCAAATGCACATGCTTACTCTTTTCTGTCTTTCAGGACGTGTGCTTAAATTCCTGTTTCTCAGAGCGAGATCTTTTGGCAGAACAAATTTAAAGATATGTGCGGGCCACTAAACCTGTGATCCAACAGCCTAATAACTCTTTCATCAAATATTTGTGGAACTATAACTTTCTTTCAGATCTTGATTATTTCTGAGAAAAGAAACCTACCACACACACATACACACAGAGCTTGAAAAATCACAGAAATGGCAAAGTTGGTTTCTATTTCCCATTACTGTTCCTACCTTAAGTCCTTATACAAATACAGGCTTAGAGTAAGCACCTTCACCAGGTGTGTCATTAGGATAAATAAACAGATGACTGTATACAAGAGGTAGCTTCCAGAAAGATTTTTAAGAATTCAGAACTGTTGCCATTCATTTAGTTCTTGAACCATTTAAAAATGCCTTTTATGATTAAAACCTTCCCCCCTCCACATATAGATGTCCTTGAAAATTGAACAAATCTTATTTTTATTGTGTTTTCACTTAGATTTCACCACAGCAATCTGGGCACCTGCCCAAAATGTATAAATGAAAATCTCATGCAGCACAGCATCAGCAACACAAAGAAGCAGCTAAAATGTTTTCTCTTTGTCTCTGTCCTGACTCCAAGCTTTGGCATCCCCCATGTCACACATCTGCTTCTCCAAGTGCAGCAGAGGTGGCTGTGTTTGTGGAGGAAGCCGGAGCCACTCGCACCAATGAGCACTCGCCCAGCTGGCTTGGCCCCAGGAAGAGGAACTGAAACTATGCCTGCTTTGCCTCTGCCCAAACTAGCTGTCTTAAGGAAATGCCAGACCTTACTGTGCTGGGGTCAAATGCAGAATTATGTGGCAGTTTGATAAGCTACAGTACACTAATTTATTGGCTATTTTAAAAAATGTAGAGGAAATTTTATTACGGATTACTTTGCTTTCCTGAAAACTTTTTATAATTAAGAACATCTGGAAGGCATTTCAATATATCATAAACAAGAGGAAATCCAAAGCACGTGACTTCTAAGAAAATGATGCAAATATCCTTCTGTGCCAAAATTTACAGTAATCTGTTTTTCTTATTTTGCTAAGGGGGCGGGAGAATGAATGAAGGACGAGTCAACAAGGAGAAAACTACCAGTGTAAAGAAATATTAGGTACCACTGTTTCATGAAACATACTGTTTTTTATAAAACCCAAAATTGTTAAAATAAATTTGGCTTCTTGTTGCAAATGTCTCTCTCCCACCAATTCGTTTCCAGGGAATTGAGCATTCTGGAGTGGATAAATGATGACATCAATCCTGACAATATTAGGAGGCTGAGTGAAAAAGAAGGAAAGGAATAAGAATATGTTTTGGATGATTGTAGGTAAAGGAAACTACTGGCTTGACCTGATGAGTACTATGCTTTTTAATTAATATGACTGAATATCTACAACTTTTATGACAGTTCTTCAAGAAATAAAATAAAACAAAACACCAACACAGTTCAACATATTAATAAATATCTTAGCTTGAGTAATCTGTCTTATAAAACACAGTAGGGATTTATTGGCTCTAAAAACAAACATAGCTAAAATTGGAGGTTTTACAAGAAACCTCCAACAGATTTACTAAAATCCCCAACAATTAATTACTAAGTTCATAGAAAATGAAATAATGCACAAGAAACATGGTGAAAATGTTTACAACCAAATCTAAAATTCATTATAAACTTAAAACTACTGTTGGGTTCACTGGAAAGACACAGGAAAATCAAGCTGAACTGTCTCAGTGTTTAAGGGGGTTTATATTTAGAATTTCATTCGAGCACATAGGCAACTATCATCAAAGTTATATGGCCCTTAGCTGGAACTTCATCCAAAATAACTATTTGAATCCAGAACTTTCATTCAGTTTTAGAGTTGGGTTTGTCCAGATCTGTTGTTCTTGAGAACAAAGTTGCAGTGATATGGAAAATATTTTCCTTCACTTTGTAGAGCAGAATATCAAGGAGCTGGGTTTGATGCCTCCTCCCTGCAAGCTAACAGGAGAGTGGCTATGGCAAGCCTGGGCTGAGAGCAGTGACCAGTCCACAGTGAACCATAAACTGGGAGCTTGCTAGAGCTGTTCTGTGTTTGATCAGCAGCTCTCTTTCCCAGAGGAGGCTGCCGAGCAGGGTGGAATGACGTGCACTGGTTGCTTTCCGCTGGTCCTGCCCACCTCCTTCTTTGACAGCTGCTCAGCCAGAGGAGCATGAGAGCATCTTTAATTGGGGAGGTCTTAACATGGGCCAGAGGGAGTGAAGTCACATCCCTGGTGTACGTGGAGCCGAGCTCCATGGCTGAATCCTAGAACTTGGGGTAACCCACCTCCCTGCTTATTGAAATCAGACTTTGTTATTAAATCCACCTTGTGAGACCACTGATATTTTACTATCCCTTTCTTTTCTAATCAATTTTAGCATTAATAAAATAATTACAAAATCAGTTATTTAAATTTTTCAGATTATTATCATGGGACATCTAAACTATTTTACAAATCCTACCTTTCAAGAGTACTGTTTCAGAGTTTTTACAGACTCAGCTGTAACTTACTGCATCAGTGACACTCATGCCTCATTTTAGAAGTTTTTCCCCCAGTCCTTAAAACTTCTTTAAAAAAAAACAAGGTAAAATAATTTTTGAAAAGCGTTATGATACTTTAAAAAAAAACAAACAGCAATTCCTCCAGCCTAAAAGAACCACTAATTATGAAATTATAATATGTCAAATTTTAATAGAGAATGCAGCACTTGCTGGTAAACTGTACTATGTAATTTAGGGAAGAGTTGATGAACTATGTTCTCACAATTTCAAAGGCATTTATTTTGTTGAAATAACTTTAGGTTATGTACTTCATGAAATTAATGTCTTTTACTAGCACTATGTACAAAGAAGGCCCAATTATGACTGAGCACTCTGATTACTACTGTAATGTTGCCATTGCAATAGGCATAAATAGGATAATACTAAGGTCTTTCTGTTTCCTTGTGTTTTGAAAATAAAACATTTTGGAGTGAGAAAAAAAGTTCTTAAACAATACATGATGTTTCATTAATTGCAGGGAAGGATTTGTGATAATGTTCTGAATTTTTTCCTTTTAATGAGTATTTGTGGACAAAGTCAGAGTTCTGGCAATATATTTAATAATCAAATTTATCAATGCAAAGAGGCATTGATACTCTTTCTGAAGATGAATAATACCTAAATTATGCTTTGCATAATATCAAGTACGTTTGCATTTTTAATGAACAATTTTGATCTTAAAAGTTGCTTGCAAAGTAAAATATTTATTATTAGCAATGAAGATTGTGCTTGGCCATTTAATGACCTGATACTGTCTATTCTTTGGTTTTAAATGGACTGATAATTTTTAGGGAATCAGCCAATCTTTACCTAAACAAAAACTGTTCATGTAAATGTTGGCAAATAGTACAATGGGACATGAATTTTCTTGAAAGGAGCACAATTCTGACAAATGTTCAAAAACATTGTCTGGGCACTATTCAACCAGCTCTTGTACATGGTATTTTTAGTGTAATGGAAAAGACTCATTAATATTTTTCTATGAGAAATCTGAGTTTGTAAGGAAATTATATTTCCATGGCATTATCACAAATTGAATCCCTTTATCCAAAATAAATTAAACATTTGTTTCCTGGAGTACAATACTGGAATGAAAGAACAAGTCAAATGGCTTAATCAATAACTTTTTAATTTTAGGACTTGTCAGCTTTCCCTCTCTATTTCAGGTTTTTCCCTTCTAGCATCAATGATGACAGATTGAAGGAGTATGTAAATGGGTGAAATGCCTCAAACTTGCAATACAGTTGGAAAATATAATTTCATTTGGGAAATTCCACCTCTGCAGAAAAGTGTAGAAAAGTTTCAAGGTGTAATTGCAACAGGTGAAACATTCCCCGGTCCTAATAGCACCTGTCAAGGATGTGCTTGCCTTGGCATTTTGTTCATACCGGCGCAGAAATCACCACTGAGGAACGGAGGGGAGAACTGAGGCCACAGTTCCAGCAAGGTCTGGCACTCCAACCCCCACTCAGGTCCCTCTGACAAGGCAAGGCTGGCCATGGTGGGGTTTTTTACTGAAATCACTGACTATTTACAATGACAGCCACTGCCTTTGGGCAGCACTAACATGATTCTTCCCATAGAGAGTAATACTGTCTGGCAGGTACCAACAAGAGGGACCTGCTACATTCTATACTGCCACGGCTAATTTTGGAAGAGGTCATTCCTGTCTGTGACCTCCCGTTGACATCTCAGTGGTTCTGAGGTAGCAAGCATAACTTTTGCACATCTGGCTATTTGTAATACAGCCCTTTTTGTTTTGGGGTGAGGTTGCAGTAGACAAGAGAACCTGAGAAAGTGCTTCCCTGAGCTGGATCTTGGGTGTCCAGACAACATAATGAATTGATTGAAGTTTTGATCAGTATAAATAACAAGTGCATAGATGAAAAGACTCCGTATGATTACAGAAAAAAATAGCATGGTTTCTTCTAACACTGAAATTACAGATGATCTATAGGAAGCATATTTAGAAATCAAGTGCTAAAAATAACAGTGAGTAAGAAGAAAATAGTTACTCCCTTAATCACAGAAGAGCAACATTCCTACCCAGGGAGGTTGGACTAGAATCGCATCACCCCCCTCTTGTGTGGTTTCCTGACAGATGATCAGTTCATTTTTAACTCTTCAGGAGTGCAGTCAGGTTATGGTACTTTAACATCCTGTCTTCTGTTTATTTCTTTCACCCTGCTTTCTGTACTCCCACTGTGCTGTGTCTCATCTGCCCTCACCATACTGCCTCTTCATTTAATCACGCATCAGAAGTCTCCTTCTATCCTCCCATCTCACCACACTGAGTCTAATTTTCTCATTCACAGAGGAGGCTGTCCTCTCCTCCTGCTTTAATTATTACTCTGCATTAAAAATAAAAAAAAAAAAAGCTCATTTTCCTGAGACATAAGTTATTGATGCTCTAGCCCTGGAGAAATATACACTTTTATTTGAAGTAATTTTAAACATTTTGTTTTACCAAAAATATGTATTTAAGTAAATGAGAGCTGGGAATGCACCTTCACTTTTGGCTGCCTGGCCCCTTTGGAGCTTTGCCTTGGGTGTGTAACTGAGAGACGGCCATTCATGCATGAAGAATAGAGGCTTAATTAATTGGATTGGAATTGTAAAATGGTGTACTTGATGTGGGTAAGGCACATTCCACACTTTTCCCCCATAAAGATTGTGACATTTTTGTGGAGGTGTTGAAGACTGGGTCCAGGAGCCATCAGACGGATGAGACTTCATTAAATAGGTACAGCAGGGAACCCTTAGTCCTGTATCTCACACAGATTTTTCCCCACAAATTCATTTAATTAACTCTCAATCTGTATCTATGGTTCCAGAACAATTCTATTTAATTTTTATGTTACATGTTATATGTATTTTATAGTACATAATAAATAGTTTGTGAGCAGTGCAGCCATGAATGGTTTGAAACACGTTTTCCATGTCCAAATGAAGCTGATACAAATAATTTTTCATTTCTGCCAAAATTAGGGTTCAATTTTTTTCTTTTCAGACTTGAAAAATGTTGTTAAAAAATTTCAAATCATCCAGGAAAGTTTATCAGGTTTCAATAAAATAGTAACTTCATTGTTACCAACTGCTTAGTTCAATCGTTCATTAAATGGTTCCTTTCTACAATATAAGCATTGCATACAAAATAAAAATATATGGCTTCAAAATTCTGCTTAATGATATTTATTATAAAAATAAATTAAAAGGCCTTTTGGGCCCTCTTCATTTCCTCATCGCGTGTACCTTGCCTCTTTTTAAAATATACTAGTTCTGTGGTGGGGAAATCAGTCTCAGAAACGTCTCTTGTACTCTGCTGCATTTTAGAATGGAAAGAATAGGTTCTTAGAAATAACTTCATCCACTAGGAATTAGAAATCATTGTTTTGTGGTCAGCAAGTATTTTGGAAAACAATGGTAATTGATTTTTCTTTAAAAACTGTGTCCTGTAAGCTTATTGGTTGTTTTCTTTTGGTTTTCCAAGAACAGTATGTTTCAAAGTTTCATGAAGCACTCTGTCATATGTGGCAGTCTCAAAGTTTGTTCCATCTTGATGTATTTTAAGATTGGAATACATGTTGTTGCTTTTGGAGAGTGCAACCCACAGTCAGTGAGTGTTTTTTAATGACCTTTCATGCAAGATCAAAGTGTAAACAACATGCTTGTCACTCCCATCTCCTTGTGGACAGTGGCCTTGAAAAAATTTTTTTTCTCTCTCATCCAAGATATTTCAGTGTGGAGATCTTAAGCACTGATATCTTTTTTCTTTGAAACTACTAAGCTTTACAAAGCTGTTCCTCGTGTTCTGAGCAGTTTGAATTAGAAAAATAGAAGGACATATGATAAGCCATAAATGTTTAACAGCAGAGGAACTTTTGGAAGCATTCATCAAGGTCTCATTCATTTTCTGTCAGTGATATGGTTTACACAGTAGTGGGACCAGAATTCCTTCATTCCTTATGAAGGTAGGGTTTTATTCCTTCATCACGTCTATATATGTTATATTATTTAGTCCAACTGATGTGAATACTTGAGTACTTCCTGAAGCTAACTTGTGAGCTGTTTTGAAGCCTTGAATTGCTACCACCTAGAGAGGTTAACTAATAATAATTATGACATGCAGTGACACCTGTGGTCTAAAAGAAAGACTGGTTTGAAACCTGTAAAAGGTCAGTAAAAAAAATCATTTTCCCCTTCTCACATTTATGTGGGACCAAGGATTTTATCACCATTCTGTTGGGGTCTGAAGCCCAAATGATGCATGTGCTGAGCAACTTTGAAAACTTAGCTATTATTGTAGCTAACCACCTTATGTATATTTAACTCCACCTCATATAAATTATGTAAACATCTTGGTTCTACAAGTTTGAGCTGGAATTTTGTAAGTCGTCTCACAAGACTTTCAGTTGCTACTTGAGCTGGAAAACTATTGTGATGCCTGGGCTTTCTTGTGGTAGTTTGGCATGTCATATTCAGGCCTGGGCAAAACTGGGATGAGCATACATTTACAAAAAAAAAAAAAAAAAGAAAAGAAAACCAATTCCTCTGTAAATCTTATAAACATCAAGAAAATGTTCAGGTATGAGGCACTGTAAGTGGTTTACTCTTTCATTGCCTGCCAAACCTTACCAAGAAAGCATCCAAAGTTTCCTTGCCTGCTTCTTAGAGATGCCTTATTCAAAAAAGCCTATCTCTCACATATGAGTTCTGTGCATTCACATATAAGTTGAATGTAGCAAGTACATCTACAATAAAAAATTAATTTAAAAATACAATAAAAATTAGTGCAAATGGATCCTCACTGCCGGGAGGCACACTCTCATCTACCAATAGCCTTAAGTTAATAGTATACTGCCTTCCATTAGAAAAGACAACATGGAGAAAAATTTACAATTTTTTTTTTGTTGTTGTTCTAAAGGCACTTTAATTCCAAGTTTCATGGCTCCAAAATTGTCCTATCTTTTTATGGATTTGGAACAGATCACATTCTCAATTGTTTTAATAGATGAATAGACAAACGTGAGGTAAGAAAAAGCCACCAAAGAAACAGTGTGTAAAGCAAATTAAAGTAAAAGGAGATTGATATGATTCCAAGATGGTGATATAGCAGTCCATGCTGAGTTTACAGTGCTTGTGGTTTATAGCATGTGCCATAATTACTTCAGCTTAGAGCTGAATTGACTTTGAAAATCCTGAAAGAGTTACTGAGGCTATAAAAAGTGATACTTTGACTTTAGTGAATTTTTTCCAAGAGGGAGAAGTTGAATTTAAAAATGGAATTTCAACTACCAATGCTGCTTTCTGAGGCAGGTCCAGGAGAAATGTCTGTTTGGTTCAGCCATCTATTTTGATGCATGCTTAGCTCAGAAACCATGTACAGAGAAAGTTATGGTACACAGAAAAGACAGGCATGTACAGCTTCCACAGCAAATTGAGAAGGAATTTTCTATTGAAAAATATTATTTATGCAATCAGTACTTCAGTTACTGTCTTTATGTAAGGACAGTGCTCCAAGATGAAGAAGTCTGCTAAGCTCACTTGACGTACAAACACAGACCCAGTTGTGGCAGCTGCACAGAAATTATGGAACAATCTTCAGTCAAAGGAGAGTTGGGAAAAGGGGAAAAGGGTATCCAAACATTTACAAGTTCAACTCCCTTCAGTTAAAAAAAAACAAAAGCACCAAAATAAAAAGATTAGAATCGCAATATTCCCCAAACCAGGGTTTTTTTATAGAGCAAAATTACTTCATTTGGAATCTAAGCTGGAAAAAAAATAGCCATCTCCAGCCTTGATTTCCCTAACAAACCACAAATAGCTATTTGCATATCACAGTAATGCATCTGAACTCCTACCATTGCATAAAGCTTTCCCAGCAAGTTTTCAGTTACAGACACAAATAGCAGCTGTTCAAAAAAGTGGTGAGCTCTGATTGTTACCAGTCCATTGGAAAGAAATTTGGAGCAAGAACATTTAATACAAAAGGTAGGGTTCCTGAGGTAAACAATACCTCAAGAGGAGTACATGAGCTCTCTAGTTTGAGTACAAAAAGTCAGTGGTGAACCTCCTATATATGTTATTTCATGGCTCTTTCTGAGATACATTTGCACTACATCTTGCTATTGCCAAACTGACCCACCATTCTGAAAGACTCTGCAGAATGTTATAGATCAGTCTATTTGCTTCTCAATGTGATTTATATTTCACCAATCTTCTCTAATCTCATGATGTTTTTGCCTGCTGTGCAGGTGAACATTTATATTATCAGTAGAGGCTGTGCTTGGTCTGCCTGCTTCTCATGTAATATGTAGCCATGACAAATACTTTATTTGAGAACACAGCCTAGAGAAATGGTACAAAAATTTGGTGTAAATACGTATGGGGAGAAATTATTGTGGCTTGACGGGCAAAGGAATCTTTCTTTCATGCACTGGGACCAGTTCAGTGGTATGTGTAAAAAAGCTATTTCTGTAGATTATTTTGGAGTCCTCAGTTCATGTGAGGGTTGAAAGAGTCTGAGTGTTTTACTGAGAACTGGTCATGAAACAACTTGGCCAAAAGTCACATCTCTTGTACATTTCTGTTGTTAAACTGCTTTTGACTAGCCATGGCACTGATGCAGGATGAATGTCTGGCTCAGGCAGTGTCCCGACTCGGCTGTTTTTGATGGCCTGGAAAGGCTCGAGATGGCCTTGGGGCAGCCCGCGCTCCAAAGGACGAAAGGAGTCTTCAGGTTTTTCGGTCTTCAGTGTTGCTTATTAATCTTATCTACAATATTTTCTCTCGGCCCGACAGAGGTCCGCACAGCAAGCCAGCCATGAGCACACTGCATGCCCTTGGGGCAGTCACTGATCTTTATACCCAAAACTACGTATAAGATATTTACCTATTTTCCCCAATACCTTTCACCCTTATTGCCAAGTGCACATTTAGTAAGAACCAATCCCAAAGTGCCACCACCACCACTGAAGATGGAGGACAAGAAGAAGAAGAAGGAGGACAGGACATGCCCTAATTCCTCCATCTTGTCTCCCTAGAACCCCCCTGTACCGGGATTCTAAAACCTGTGTTTTGCACCATAATTAATCTATCCCTTCACCATTTATCCCCGTGAGATCCTCCCATCCTCATACAGGTGTTGTCTCCTGTGCAGGATCAAAGTCCAACCACCAGACGCTTCTGGCAATATTCCAGGACCTCCGAGCCCCCCAAGGGTTGTCTCGGTGACTCTGCACATCAGGACTGCTGTGCTGAGATCCCACAAGGCAGAACTGATCATATCAAGAATTAGCAGTGCATGAAGAGACCAACATGTCCAGCATATCCAGTCCAACATGTACCAGCAATCAATGTCACCTTTCCTCAGGCCCAGAGTCTCTTCATCCAGGATCATTCTCTCTCATCCTAATACTCTTTCTTATACATAATTTCAACTTTTTGTGGTCTCTCGAGACATACACATCTCTCGCCTCCTTGGAAGAGCTGCCCAACTAATTCATTACCCACTCTGTTATTTTTCTTCCAATTTAACAAGACGGGCAAATATCTTTATCAGGCAATTTACAAGCTCACTCAAGACTGACTAATACTGACTTAGCTTAGTTTTCCCCAGAAGCACTGAAGACTTGCTAGAGCTCATTACAGGCCCTTAAGAAACCTGAGAAAAAAAATCTGAGGGAACAACACTTGTGCATAAAACCTAACTCTCAAGTCTGCAATGCAGCTGAACAATTACGCACCTCACCAAGTAACTTTCAATAAAGTAAATGTTAACAACATTAAATTTATTTTTGGAACACTCACGTTTGTTAAGCAATACTGCTTTCCTTTTCCTTTTAAGGGCCACATATCCTAGAAGAAACTACATCTTTTATTTTCAAAGTTTGTGAATAATGGGATTGCAGCATTGGAGACCATTTATATAAAATTTAAAACTTTTTTCCATAAAATTTATATTTTATATTATATTTTAGTTATATTTTTAGTTATATAAAATTATATTATACTTTTAGTTTGCACAAAGTTCTATACTTTACTAATTTACTTGTATCTGTATACTCAAACAAAAAGCTTTCATAATACAATGCATGCAGATTTGTGGAAATTCGGATTTATTTACATGAAATCACAAGTGTATTATTCTTACTAACTTAAACTGAAAGAAAGCCTGCATTTAAGTGACTTAATCATACCCAGAAAGCATGTAATAAAATAATGACCTCTATTAGAGATCATAAGTAGCAATCAAATCTCTACAAAATAATGATCAAACCAGATAATAGGTCTGATTACATGCAAAATCATGTGCTTCTACTCTGTTTTATTTCCAGAGTGTGAAGTAGAAATTGACTTATGAGAAGATGCTGGGCCAACAACAGAAGGGAGTCTAAGTACATTGAAGAATGCCAATTAAGTCTGGAGGAAGCCTAAATTGGGGTAGCTTACCTCTCCTTCCAGACCCCTCACTGTGCATATCCTATCACTTTAAACCCCCTTAAGACTGACTCAGACATGTTCACTGAGATTTAGTTACTTAGGTGAACTAAGTACGGTGTGACTTCCATATTGCCTTTAAATATGATGATACAATACCCAAATTAGTATAGCTCATATTCCTAGAGGCTGGAAGAGAATAGTAAATTAAGAAAAAGTAAAGTAAATAATGAAAAGCAGCAAATTAGAAAGAGAAAGAAACTACAGCAAAAAGGCAGCTTTCCAGTGATCTCTTTCTGGTTTGTCTGCCTGTGGGGTACTCCTGTATAGCCCATGGTGCAAGTGGCCAGTGGTGTTTAACATATTCCAATGTTTCAAAAGCTGGTTCCACCACGGCCTCTTCAGCCCATGTCTCCCAAACCTTTGGGATATGCTAAAAACTCTTTGACCTGCAATCATCTGACAAATTTGCATGTTGGGATCTTTTTTTAGTTATGGTTTTGTTCCTTCTGCTTTTCTTTCTGACAGAAGCACGAAGTATTGACATGCTTACCTCTTTCAGCCTTCCATAAGAGAAATATAAGATTAATTCCTCCATACTTCTGCTGTTACCAATCAACAAATCTGGTTTCATAATCTATGTGTCCAAGTCTTTACATTTTCAGGGCAACAATTACTATCCTGATTGGAAGAATCTAGTCTCCCTTGAAATATTAAATCCTAGCTATTTAAGATAAAGGACATATCCATATGACAAAGAAGATAGAGATGCAAACCTCTCTTTTTGGTCCACTCTGGCTGAACCAGCTAGCTCTGGGGCAGATGTAATTTAGAACTTCAGTATCTGCTACTAAGCATTGTATCAGGGTATATGAAGACTCCTCTTTTCAAAGGGTTCTCAATAAGATCCAAAGACATGACATTTGTAATTAGTATAGGATGCAATATCTACCTCTCTTTTTTTTAAATAATAGAGCCCTACTCAGGTTCTCTCCCAACTGCCTCAGAAGGTACTGAGATTGCCTTATACTCATCTTTCCTGTAACCACCATGCCACAATTTATGGTAAAGGGGAGGAAAGTCCCTTGTTCACTTTGTTCTGGAATCCCTTCTAATGGAATCCACTCTGCAAAGCCTGATTAGCAGGACAGGGAACACAGCAATCATGACTACAGCTTAGTTGTCAAAGGATAGAGACTGTGTACAGACTTTTCAGATGTAAACTTCTATCCACAGAATTTGAGAGACCCCCCCATACCACCCTAAAATACAGTGTCTGTCTCTGGGAACTGTCACCCACTGATAGTATTATCAATTGTCTTTGCAAATTCTTCATTTCATTATCTTCATTCAGTATAAAAAAGCCAACATTTTTTTGTTCAGTAGCTGTACAGATCCCACAGCAATAAAAACCAAAACATACCTTAGACACTGCACTGGTGATTCATGATGATGTGAACAGGTTAATCTAAATTCCTAACTTGCTAAAGGAAAATTAAAAGCTTCTCATTTTGCTAACAGAACGTTTTGTTTGCTCATTTGCTTCACCCCAGTACAGTCTCAAAGAACTGCCTGAAGCCATTCAAACAGCCCTCAACAAACCTGAATATCTGTTTTGATCCCCACATTTGCAAACTAGAAATCTAACTGAAAGTCAAGTGCTGATTAATAGTGACATCAAAGCCATGGCTTTAAGAATATGTTTCATCAGTAGAATGAGGTTTGTGTGGGCCAGACACCTAATTCCAATCCATTGCTATAATACATAAATCTACAGAGATGACTAAGGTTTGCAGGTTACAAAGAGCCAACAGAGAATGTACAGAAAAGGCAGGGAGAGCACAGAAAGCCACCACATGCTAAATTAATAGAAGCAGCTTTAAGAACTTATTAACAGCATTGCTGAAAATTAAATAGGAGAGAAGTTTATTTATAAATGTCAGGCAACTGCTCCATCTGCAATCCACCCTCTAGGCAGAGGAGAACAAAACCTGGTGAGACTCAAAGTCTGAGAGAGAAAGATGGTACAGCACCTTTTCTACCCACTTACCATTAGATAAATAGCATCTTACTTGCTGGAGATATATATAAACATCATATATTACAGCATGTGCAGGCCAAACTAGTTCAAATTCAACAATTCTCTCCACAACACCCTGGCCTCCCTGACCCCAGGCAGGGGTCAAGAGAGCCTCCTTGTGTGCAGGTTTGGTTGCATTTTGCTTCAACCTGAGGCAGCAACTCCCGTTACCCTGTGTCAGAAAGTAATCAGCTGTCCATAGCAGTGGGCCCAGGAGTAATTTTCAAAGTCAAAATGGTGCTGCAAGGTGCTGAGACCCCACCAGAGCCCTGTGGGCACATTCACATCACTATGCCCCATGCTAATGCCTGCACCTTAAACACAGCCCCATGCTGGTCACAGTGCCACAAAACACGCTAAGAGCGAGCCTTGAAAATACCTCACTGGGAGAGCTCAAAATACCATAAGTAGGTCTCAAACACCATAGTCATGCTTTGGGAAGGTGTTATTAGTACCCAGAAAGGGCTCTGGGCAATGAGAGCTTGTGTGCTAGACACAATGAATCCACAGATACTCAGGTAATCAGTTGCTTGTGGGGAGGGCTGATGTGATCTAATTCTCTGAAAAGAGATTGTAGATAACTATGGGAAATCATAATTGCACATTGCTCCTATCCAATACTGCAGTTTAGCACTAAAGTTCCAATTGTACTTGGTAATTGAGAGTTATTTAATAATTGAATAAATACTAAGTAATAATTTAATAGCATACTATGTTTACAAATATCTGTACACAATGTGCTCTTTTAATACCACCAGCAGCATTTATTTGCTTGTCAATACTGTTCTTTAGGAAAGTCATGTGGCACTCTAGTATCTGCTACAAAGCAGTGCAGCCTTATGAACTCTGCCTGAAACATACTAGTATACATATTGATTCTGAGTATAAAGATTGTCACATTGCATAATTTTATCAATTTAATTTCTAAAACTTAGTCAAAATAAATTTGGCAAGTGAAGGTTTAAAAATTGTTCTGGATGCCTTATTAACTACATTTGTTTACTATATTTTTTACTACATTAACTACTACTTCATTTAGCTAAAATTAAAAGAAAATTGGATTTCTCACATTCTACATTAACTGTTTTTGTATTACACTGCCAGTATCTCAGGGCAGAGGTTGTCTTATATTACATGCATGCAACACAATATACACATTTATCCCTCACATAGTATTCATAATGAAATGGTAACAGAAAACCCTAACTGCAGCTCACCAAAAGGTTTAGAAGGAGAAAAAGGCAGATTAATCAGATGTCAAATAAACAGAGTCATTTTGTCAAACAAAATGAGTCTTTATGAGTCAAGAACTGAGCTCAAGGCTGAACTCTGTTTTCTCCCAAACCTGTAAGATACAGTATCCTTCCCTCTGTGAATGAGATACAAATATTACGCATTATAGCAAAGACCCTGTAGAAATGGTTCACACTCCTGACCAATTTTTTCAAAACCCCTTTCACATCTAGAGTGGATCTGTTTTTCCTCATGCTTTGAGGCATGGGAAAACATGGGGCATGCTTATCCTCAGAGAGTTGGCCATATCCCCAGCTATGCAGAGTTAACATGATGATCTTCTCAATAGAGCTATGAGGGTGAAAGGCTCCTCTCTGCTTTCTCTCCAGCCTCTATAAGTCAACATAGTAAATTGAGGGTACTTTCTGAGATGGCTTTTATGTGCCACACAGAAATGGAGAAATTAGGGGATCTGACAATAAGTACACACTGCAGAGAACAATCACAGTGGGGAAATACAGCTTGAGACACCTCCCAGGAACACACTTGAGCAAAGCCCTGCAACTGGGGCAGCTATCAAAAGCTACCACAGAGTGAATTATTAGAGAAGGACTAAAAATAAATGGCCAGTCTGAAAAAATGCTGAATGCGGACCCAGAGGGGCTGCCAATAAAATTTGTCTGCAAGTCTCTACCCAAGCGGTAGAGGGCTGCACAATTTCTCCAGCATGGGAAAGGTTTAACACGACAGAAGGCATAACTGAGGCTGTGTCTGATCCTGGGGAGGGGCCCAGCTTAGCTCCAGGCTAGAAAACAGTCCATCTGAGATACAACAGCACAGCACTGTTTAAACAGGAGCCATTTGGCAGGAAATGAGTGAGGTGGAAAGGCCTTGAGCACATCAAGTGAGTGACTGAATCTTGGGTGCTTGCAGGGCAGGTTTGGCTGGCCCAATGCCCCTTGATTTGACTAAATCCAGGGCAGGGGAAATGGAGCTAAATTCACACCTGGGCTGGTTGTTCCTTCAGGCCTCAGGTAGGTATAGATCTTGTTAACGATTGAAATATGCCTGATTAAGATGACTACAACACGTTCCTGGTTCCCTATTTTGTACAGTGTCCCCTCATGAAACCCTTAGCAGAAACCCTGTCCACTTTGGACAAACCCTGTCCTTTCCTTGGCAAAAACCCTTTCCACTTTGCTGCCTTCATAGTCAGGGCTCACAGTTTTCATGAGTGCTGGAAACCTCAAACCCAAACCACAAGCTAGCATATGGTCTCTTTTGGACCTCTCCTCAGTGCATCAGTCACTATTTTTTTGCCTTCATTTTGCCTTCAAGGAGGGCAAGGTAGGAGATATTAGGGTTCTCAAGCCAATTCTCCCTCCCCAAAGTCACTCCAAAGCAGCTCCAGCCTGTTTGGGGCAGCCTCATTTTACATCTGCTCTACTTAGGGGCTTTACTCCCAGCAGCAGCAGTAATTAGTCCTTACCTTACACCACCTTTTGCTCTTGTCTGGGTTCTACATTTGTCATTTATCTGTCTCTGTGAGTGATTCAGCTCCTGTGTTACACGTGGAGGGACACTGATAGTGCTTGCTCTGCCGGTGTAGCACAGACCCTGCTCTATCAAATGCCTAAGCCCTGATATACTACAGAGCTCACAGCAATCCCTGGCAGTGGGGTCAATCACTATAAATATTCAACAGAGAAATGCTTGAGGAACAGTGAAACTGAGAAACTGAAGGATGATAGTTCTGGAGAAACAAATTACCCCCAAAGTCTGTATGATTTCCTGCCTCATACACTGAAGCATCACGACTCAGAATAGCCTTGCTAATTGTGAGGGAGAATTGGGGCTTTTGGGTCCATTTTGCTCAGAGACACCAAGTGTCTTGAGAGAGATAATACACTTTATCAGGCCATACAAGAGAACTGGAAAAAGGAGATAGATTTTCCAGAATATAGGACCTGTATGAGGTCACTTAGTGTTTTGATCCTTTGAACATCATCATTCTTAGCTCAGTTTGAGCACTGCATCTTTCCAAAGGCACTAACTGATTTGGCTCTGTACAAAATGAATAAGAATATGGCAACTGAAAATTTATTCTTTACTAGAAGTCTGAGGAATGAGTAATATAGATATTTTCCATTAATTTCTAATTAAATATGGTAAATAAAAAGATAGGTAAGTTGCCTTATTCAGGAACAAGTAGATCATCCAAGCAACAAATTTGTAGTATTGGCTGTTTGGCATTTAGCTCTAGCCTAGAAATTTGTACCCATTATCTTACCATTACTGGAACATGGTACATCACTGACTGCGCACTTCAGGCATATAATTTCAAGGGCAGGAAAGGCATATCAAAAACATCATTTTCTAATTCTGTAGATGAGGGTTTGTTTACACAGTCTTATACCATTTCAGATGATTGGAGGCAAGATCAGTAGAAAAAAACTAGCTTTACTATAGATAATGTGAGCCTTGCCAGGCCTATTTCTTAAGGCTTATATTAATGTCAATACAAGTTTCAAGGGACTACCCATAGGATACTCTTGAAAATAAGATGTCACATTTCAATGAATTTAACCCAAGGCAGAATTTTTTAAGTGCACACTGTAAATATTAAATAAATTTGTCTACTCCCTTGTAGCTGCTGCTTAATGTTTGAGAAATATTTCAACTTAAAAACGAAAAACTGTGAAAATTTTGGCATGTGCCAAAAGAATTTTAGAATTTTGACATAAACTGTGATCTAATTAAACAATAAGACCTGACAAAACAGTCACCACTGTCTGATAATGACCTCCCGGGGCAGTTAAACATACCAAAGCAAAGCTGAACAGACTGAGAAGGTCAGCAGCCGCACTAAGAAACCTTTTACAAGATGTCTAATCATTCTTGTAGCTCTCACTTTCTTTGTTTTATATTTCTTGTATTTAAAAAAATAAAACACACATGGAAATATAGGAAAGATATTGTTCTGATTTATCTGCATATACAAAAACTCCAAATGACAACTATGTGATCTATGTAAATAATCCTAGTCTGATGGGCACATTATTTTGCAAACTTTTTAAAAACATAATTATTGTTCTCATGTAGCATAATAAATACCAACATACTGGGCCTATAAGGAATGTGATGGAGGCAGACTGTACATGGTACTTACAATACTCCTGGCATAGGTACCCATCTAAAATGGAGACTAGAATATGTACAGTTCTGCATCCTCTGTCAATATAAGATAATGGTTCAAGTTCACAGTGGGGACAGAGTCTCTTTAAATGCCCTGAGCTAAGCTATTCGCATACAATGTAGGATTTTCAGGCATCTTACTAGTATGGAGTGAGAGTACCTAACTTCAGTGAGTTGAGCTGTGCCCCTATAGTAACTCAAAATGATGGATGCATTTTCAGGTTAGTTCAAGGTTCTTATGTGCCATACCTAAGTTTCCATGGGCAGCTGCCTATTCATCCATGACAAAGGAGAGCAGTGTTTAAGGCAGAACTAATCTGAGGAAATGTTTATATTCATAATGCAGTTAAGTAACTGGAAACACAGCACATGTATCTCCTCATAGCTGCGAGAAATACAGCACCTGTCTTTACAGACCAGCAGTAGGGACCATCCCTTTGTTACCTCCTGGTTCTTTCAAAAAGCACTGGCAAAGAAGCGCTACATACAACACACCTCAACAAATTACACTATAAATTTGATTTCTGAAGCCAGTTAAAAATTTACACATAATACCAAAAAGTAATTCTTTGCAGAAACGTAGTAACCGTGTCCTGGTATAAAGTCTCTTCCTAATCTGGAGAAAAAGTCCATGTAAATACACGTACGTGCATATACTGAAACTGCATGTAATCTGCTGCTCTGTAACATTCCTGCAGCATGGCAATTACTACAATAACCTTATTACATTTACTCCAAGTACAGAATTTCCTGGATTCCAGAAAATTAATCCCAATATACTAAATTTTTTCTAATTAAGAATATCAGAGTACGTGATGTGCAAAACTTGATCCTATTAGCTTTTGTATTCATAAAAAGGACTCAGTCACCCCCTTTGTCCTCTAAAACATTTTGGTTTGTTTATCAGTTTTTAAGAGCTGATGCTGTGCTTACCTGCTGACTTCCATTGGGGTTTCTGTGTGGTTTAGTCTAAATACTCTTAATGCTGGACCTCTCATGCTATGAGCTACTTCAAAGGACAGAACTAGAAAAGGGACTGCTTTTTTAAAAAGCACAATATCAAGGAGAAAAGATAGCATTTTGAACTCATGATATCATGTAAAAATCATAGGGAAAATCTATTAGAATGACAGATGGCATAAATTATAATATAAAACACCAGCAGAGGTGTTTTTTTCCCTGGAATAGCTTTAAAATTGAACAGTCTCTGTTTTGTTCAAATTTATTGCTAAAGCCTCTAGTTGAAAAGTCACCAATGAACAGAATCAAAGTAATCAGATTTTTACATTAGAAGAACTAGTAAAATCTTGGTTCACAGCTATGATTTCCTAACGAAGCACCAGTACCTATAAATGAATATCATTTGCTGCCTCAAGGCTCTCCAGTGTTTTGAGTACAGTGCCCATTTATCCATCAGCATTGACCAGATACTGTTGGATTATGATCTGCCCTTCAGAAGCAACATAAAGCAGGTCCATTTTTTAAGGTTTAATGTAGCATGTAGTTTATTATAGTTTTTCTGGTCAAAGAAATTTTTCCATAAATATTCCAATATAACCTAATCAAAACGCAATTTTGATTTCTGGAGCAGACTTTTTTCTTGATCTACAATTAGTTGATTATATTATTAATCTAAAAAAATATATGTGTTCAAGCAGAGTGTTGATCAGGAGACTGACAGTCAAGTCACTTAGTAGTACTGATCAGAAATAACAAATTTAAGCTAAAATTCTGTAACCAAACCGAAATTATGCCAGCTTCTACCAATCTGTGCAAAGCCCAGTGTCCTGTTCAGTGGTGGCAGTAGAGGAATGCAAGTACCACAGCTGCCCAAAATGTGTAGTAGGCAGCCAAGAAGCAAATTACCAGAGTAACAGAGGAATGCACTGATTCAGCAGCCGCTAGCAGCGAGGCTCATATGAAATCCCAACCACAAATTAAATTAATCTCCTTCCATCATCAGAAAACACCAAAGGAAGGCAGAGTGCAACGAGCCATGCTGAAACAAGAAAGTGTTATTTATATCTTCCAGACCCAGCACTGGTGAATTTGGCCCTTCATCTATAAATTACCCATTTATGCCTTTAATAGGTATTTCAGGACCAATGATTTGTAAGACAAAAAGGAGGGTTGAGACTCATGCAAAGGCTCAGTGCAGTTATGTGTTAACCAAAAGGTTCAGCCTTTGCCCTAAATTTTCTGGGCCAAATTATAACATTAATCAGAATGTAGTTTATTGAGTTGCACGGATATATTTGAAGGCTGAAGTTAGTTCTCTGTTTTGTGGGTTTCAGTACCTCCAATAGCACAATATGTTCCCAAGTAATATTTCCATGCAATCATCAAGGTCTGAGGATTTCTGGAAAGAAATGTATCCTTGGGGCCATTTTGTAGTTTATTAGGTCCCAGCATCTGAAGTGTTAACTTGTTTCATTGTTGGTCTGAGTGGAATTCTGGCAAACAATTGGATTTTTAAATCATCAAATAAAAATAATAAAAAGCTTTTTTATATGGTAAACCATTTGTAAGCACATGTTTTTTTGGCATTTTGTAAATGTAAAACTACACAGATTTAAAAATTAAAGAATAGTTTATAATTATATGGGTAAATTCATCTTGAAGAGCAGGTCCTCTGTCAAAGTTACAACTCCTAATAAACACAGAATTATAATAAATCTAATGACAAATGTTAACCAAAGAGGTATCAGCAGGCACCACTGTAATTATTACCATGATTTGTTTATTGACAGCTATAACAAATTCTAGCAGACAGAAACTGGAATCTTAGGAATAGCAATTGCTCTATGTTTTAGTACCATTAGATACTAACTAGTAAGAACTGTAAGGCTGCTCTTACTTCAAAAGAGCAGGGGAAAATATCCCCAGAAGGAAGACTTTTTTTAGCCCATCCCTTTTCTTTATTTCTTGTAAGCACTTAACAGGCTGCAAATATTGTCTGAGCAGCAGTCATTAGGGTGATGCAAAGGGCTGCAGCCTGCTCTCTGGTACTATGCTCAGAGAGAACCAGCTTACAAACAAGTTACCACAGGGTAACACAGGGTGTGAACTTACAGTGCATCAGCTGCTCTCTCATAATTGCCTGTGTGCATGCTTTTATCCTGTGGTTACTTCAATACTTGTTTATTCTTTTTGCATAGAGAGGTAAACTGCCTTGAATTATCTGAATAACTGAGGGCAGAGAGGGTGCAGATGGGCTGATTCTCTGAAGCAGCTGATGTGCTGTGGGTCCTTTCCCTGACTCCACAAGAACAGGCCCTAAGCTCTTCCAGCACAAGTGACCTAACTCCAGCTGAGTACAGTGACTCAGGATTTACATCACCACAGCTGCAAGCAAACCCAAGCCCTCACCCTTCCTCACGTAAGGCCATACTGTATCATCAATTTTTAAGTCTAAGTCACAATTGGAATCAGTTAAGAGATCAGCCTAAAAATCAATGACACAATATGGCTCAGAGATAGCAGCAATCCTTCCTGTAGATCTCACATCTTTACTTTTAAATCTCCTCTGCTGGACAGACCTGGCTTGTTTTGTTCTGCTGCTACTATATCTGAGTAAAATCAGAGATGGGCACAGAGTAAAAGATGGCATCTGGATTCCAGTTACCTGGATATTTCTGAAATTTGAGCTCAGGCCCTGACTCTAATCTTGACATGGTCCTAACATCACACAGATGTGCAGACCCTTGCTGATCCTCCTGTGAGCAGGAGAATACAAACTCTCTACTAATGATGGCAAAGAGCAATGGAAATAATTTGCAAGAGATTTCCACTACTTTGTGAGACCAAGCATTATCACTAGGAGATAAGACACTGACAATTCTTAAGATAGGAAGTCTCACTCTGACCTCCAGCCCTCACAGAGCTTCAGAGCAACTGAACAACCTTCTGGATAGGACTTTCACTTTGGTTTCACACACACAAATGGCCAGAGTTCAGCTCTACATCTGTCTCTGAAGCTGGAAAGAAGAATATCTCCTCAATAGCAGTCTCTCCAAGTTTATCTTCCTGAATTAAAGACTCGTGGATGTCTTTCAGCAGTGCAAAGAGTCTACAAGTTCTTCCTGTTCAGTTCCCTTCCTGTTCCAGTTCAGAAAATGGTCATTTGCTGCTGCTCAAAGAAACTGGTGTGTGGCTGTCTTATTTGAGCACAAACTGGCTGACAGGTGGAAGCTCACAAATGCAAATTACTAAGGCAATACAGCTTTCTTCAACTAAGTGCGTTTAACTTGTTTTTAAAATAGCAGTACATTTTGAAGACAAAAATACCACTGTCAAGGCCAGCTATAACTTCTCTGAGGTGAATAAGATTAAAAAGATTTTTGGCATTCCTGCCACGGGGACTCCACCCCAGAAGCATACCACAGCAATCTCCACCTGCAGACTGTGTGTGTCTGTGCAGAGGTGTGCACATGCCCACATGTGGTTTTTCAGCCAAAGTGGACTTAGAATCCCATGGCTAAATTCTGTGCTCATTTACACCCGCTCTAATCCCAGCAAAATTAGTGGGATAGCAGGCATGTGAGGCAGCACAGTGCTGGCCTCCAGACTGTGTGATTCCATTCAATAAACACACTGAGGCACTTGTGCTGAATGAATGCTTTTACCTTCTCCCTTTAAACCTGATATTTTAGATATTAAGAGAAAATAATTACATCCTCCTCCTGGGAGGTTTATTTCAAATCCTTGCTAGGGCCCCACTGTGGCCAGTGCTTACATTTTTCAAAATTGATTTTAGGCAGTATAAATAGTCTGAAGCTGCACGTGACATTTCCTCACCCGAACAATGACACACTATTACAGAAACATTTCCCAATGCAACACGTGGGTTTGTTTTTTGGCATCACTTATTCATTAACCCTTTTGTCCTCTGCCAACAATAGATACATCTACCACATGAACAAACTGATTACTGTTGGCAATTAGAAGAGGACCTCGGATTAATATCTTAGCAGTGAGACTCCTACTTAGAAGGGATTGTGCTCCTGTAACTTCACAAGTTACAACTTGTCAGCTGCACAATAGAAACAGATCATGCATGTGGCTTCAGTCAGCCCTAAAAGTAGACTAAAACATATTAGCTACAATTACCTTCCTGGTATTGCTTGCTCCTCTTGAGCTGCATGCACAAACACTCTCCATTGAGAAGCAAATCAAATTATTTCAACCCCTATTTCACATGAAAACTGTTCATTGCAATTCTTTGTTTAGGTGAGAGAATAAAATTTTAATTCTTAAAATTACCTAATGGTTTCTATTTCTGACTCTCTTTCTGGGTAGCTAATCTGGGGAAAATAATAGAAGAAAAGACAATTACTTTCTTATGAAATAGGCTTTGAATATGAAAATGTATGTTCACCTCAAAATAAAAATCAATATAAGTCTTTATTTCTAGGTTGGCACTCTAAGCCCATAAATGCAGGGTAAAAGACCTGTATATGAAGAAAAACCTATTTAGTAACTTTAACGACTGAGGTGTGTAGGTCAGGCGTTCAGCACATTCTAACTTCCAGAGGTAAATGCTCCAAGTTGTAATTTTTATGCTTGATATTTACAGAGAGTTTTTTTGCCACAGGTCACAGAGATTCTGTCCATCCATTCAGCTTTTACATTTTTATCCTGTTTCTATATATAAATTTTTAAATCCAGGATGTTATGAGGTGACAAAATGCTTATGGTGATTGATGTAAATACCCAAAATGTGAAAGCAAATAGCTGCTATCGCAGCTCAGCACCATGACCACTAATAGCTTGCCTAAAATCAACTTCTGAAGATGTGAGGCACTGATGAAACAGTACAAACTGTTTCATCATTCCACATCTTGAAGTCTAAGTCTAGTAGAAACACCTTAACTAACCTGGCAGAATCTGCAGGGCTCTTGAGGAGCTCTAATATTAGCAGCCCTCTTGCTTCCACCACATGCAGAACTGGCTCACTACTTCAATTAAAATGTAATCTTAAAGGCAAATCCCCAAAGGCCAATTTCAGTAGAAAAACACTTCCACAGATTTTTATTGGCTCTAGACATGGCCACTGATATTCCTAGCCATGTCTTGATATGATTTTGGTCTGAGGAAGTCTGAATGCTTTAAATCCCTGAGCTTAAAACTCCTTCCTATGAGCTGAATTCAAAGTACATTGGCATGACTGTGCTGTGCACACAAACGCACATCAGTGAGAACAGCAGTGACTGCCCTTCTCTAAAACATTTGTCTATTGATTTTGTTACAGTATTAGTTACAGCCATATCTCCAGTCTGTGCTGTAAATCTGTTGCTGTTTAAATGTTTAAATGATAGTATAAAACTCAGATCATATTGATGTTGCGGGTAAATGATGTTTTAGCTCAGTGAGCTGCTGGAACAACACTTAGCCAACTCTCTGAATTACTGCACTTCCTAGACATTTTGTACTTCAGGAATATGAGCAAAGTTTCAGCCTCTGGTTTTCTAACATTACAGTTTGAAATGTTACAGTAGCAGCTTAGGAAGAGCTCCTTGCTTCCACACTAAACTTTTCCAATGAGTATTTCAGTTTGTTTGCTATATTTCATTGACATTTGTGTGCACATACACACACATGCATGCACACATTTCATTGCTTATTTATGAAGGACAGGGTGAGAATATGATCATAGTGTATCAAAAATAATCCAGGAGAAAGAGCAGTAAAGCATGCAGCCTGAAAACCTTCCATCATGTATCTTGAAGTTGCTGGGGTTGTTACACTGACCTACATGAGTTGTTATTGCCATTTGGCTCTGAATTATTAACAATCAGTAGAAAGATTTAGCACCCTTTCAACTCCAGTTTTGTCTATATACTCTAAGATAAAAACAGTTTACACTCTATGCTAGCTAGAAAACATCTGTGAGCACCCCAGCACTCTGCTTCTAGTGGTAACCTTGTTAGTGCTCCATATAACTGCATGTAACCACTCAGCATGACAACCTTCTGTGTCTCTCTTTATGAATAATTTTGTTATACCACATCCATTTTCACGTGTTCTTTAGTAGAGCACACGACTACATTTATTAGAGTCCCCACCAGAGAATTATTCTTCTTGTTATCCTTAATGGTGCTATGTACAGCTCTCTCTGGATTGTAAGTTTGGCACTTTTCAAATCCCATTCACTAGGGGTTTTTTCCCTTTATTTTCTTTAAAATTCCAGCAAAGAATTTCATGTCTGGCAAAATAAATATATGACGTATATCAGAAGCAAATTTATCAGAACAAATGGAAGAATTTCAGGTGATTGTGGGATGAAAATGGAATGAAAGCTGAACTCTGTAACTTTGATGCAACATTTTATGTGGAAAGTTGTGATTTTTCAACGAAAATTTCAATTTTCTTTGAATGACAAATGAGAACAAAAATGGGACCTATTAACAAAATTTTATTTGTCCCAGTTACCAATTTAATTACCATGTAAATTGGAAAATTGAGAAAAGGGTAGGAAAAAAGACTCAATATACTGCTCTACTTTTATTAAACTGGCAAAAAGGACCAGAATTTGAAGGGAAAGTATTGCTACTTGGGGTGGATTGTCATATCTGTAAATCTGGTTTTATTAGAAAATATCATGAACTGCAGGGCATGCTTTAATGTTCCCAGGCATGTCATAGAGATTTGTAGGTGAGGACCATGATCCAAGTTCCTTCCTCTTTGCTAAGCTAATAAGGATGATATACTTCGGGAAATTGAGGTGTCAGGGAAAGGGTTCTTCAGCAAAGTCATAATTATAAAAACAATGAGTCATCAGGCAGAGATGATGACATTACACCAAAAGTCCAGAAGATCTTAAGTATAAATTGGCTGGGCTGGTGGCAAAAGACAAGCTCTTACTTGAGAAAGGTACTGTTCCAAAGGAGTTGGGCCATGGGAATATATCCTTTCAGTGCATAAGTGTCATCTCAGAATGATCAAGGAATTAGAGTCTTGAATCATCCATCACATATCTGACCAGGTGAATTTGGTAAACTGATTCAAATAGGAAACTAGGCCTCAATCCCTTGAAATTCAGCACAGCTCTGTTGGTACTATAGCAAGGTAAGGAAAGCCACTGACACAGCGTAACTGCAGGCAGAGCAAGCCTGTGACAAGCTTCTTCATGGAAAGCTACTAAGGAAGCCAAGTGGTTAGGGAGAGATACTGCTGGGGTAAAAATTTGTGCAGCAGAAAGCTGAGTATGGCATTCAGGTCAATACTCTGCTTAGCTAAAGGCTAACTATTGAAGGCTTCTTCTATTTCATGGCCTGTAATGCCTGGGAGGTCCAGGAGCAGTGAGATGGCAGCATCTGCAGGGTATGGAGGGGTATTTATTTCAGGACAAAGTAGGACAATGATAATTCGCTAAGACATCACAAGCAGCTATGCAAAGGGACCCAAAATTAATGCCATATTTAATTGTTGACAATGGTAATGTACATCAACATAGAAAATGCAAACCTTGTATGCCAAGAGCACGACCTAAAATAGAAAACAAAACCCCAGTAACATCTACAGCTGCCAGAAGAAAGGAATAAAGAAGTGTTGGGCGAGTGAGATATAATGAATAACAATCAGACTGTTTGAATGCTCTGAAAAGACTAAGATTATTTACTCTAGAAGGGAGATGAACAAGATGAGGACACATTGGAAGCATGCTATCAAAAGGCAGAGACAAAGTAAATCATGTCTTTTCTATCACGATAGAGAGCTCAAAAAATCCTTAATCAAGTTAAAAATTGCAGAATTCAAAATATTTGGTACCATTTATAGCCATTGGACATACACAGAACAAAAAACTTTCCAATATATAAAACTCATTCAATTTCTACAGAAGCAAACAAAAAAAGTCAGTTATCAGAACTGAGTTTAAAAGGCACTGTTAAAGGAGTAATAAAGTACTTTCTTTCAAATTTAAATCGATCTCAGCACATTATGTATTATCAATGCATTGAACTGAGAGAAAAATCATCCCACACCTTCCTAATGTAGGACAAATGAAGACACTAGTTATCTCAAGTGTCTGCCATGGATCACTGTCAGAGACAAATCTAAAGTCCTTTCTGGAGTGCAGACAGCTCCATTTCTTTGTTTTGATTGTTTTTTTTTCAATTTGCCAAGCAGGCAAGTCAGCACAGCAGAATCAGTAACCAGCTAATAGAAGGTGAATGTTAAACTATCTGCTGTCACTAAATAATTATATATTCACAATGCTCAGGATTGAGAAGGTGGTTATTTTGCTACGTGGACTATAATTCAGACCCTCCCTTGCACTCTTCTGGCTGTGAGAAACAGCCCATTCCTCCAAGCACTGCAGATGCTGATACTTCAGCCCTTCACAGAGACTGTTTCTCACACACAGGAGGACTTGTTTAGCTACATCACACAGAAGAACCCAGTGCCTGCACTGCACTACAGACTTGATTTGATTTGGCATGAAAACTCCTAGTCATCTTAGGACCTCCACTTCAAGAATATAAAAATGAGTGCTACAATATTTTGAAATACTTTTCATTGTAAATTCCCAAATAATATGCTTTGATACTCAAAAGAGAAAAATAGTTGTCAAAATAGTAATCTTTTCTATAAAATTACTACAGAAATTCCATATCATCCAATGTCAGGTTTTGTATAGGAGAATCCAAAATCTGCTGCAGTCCATGAAGAGCAGGACATCTGGACCTTTCATTCACACTCCAGAGCCACACATTCAATAAAAATAAGTAAGCCCATAGTCTGTAAAATTTCAAAGAAAAAAATTCATAATACAAAACTGAAACTAATGCAGAAGGAGTTGCTGGAGTTTGGAAGGAGGATGAAAAAAATTATGCAAAATATAAACTGTCTTGGTCATCACAAAATGGACAAACTCTGAAACAAAAAGTGACATATTCAATGTTACCATCTGTAACTAATTCACAAAAATATATAACAGAGGTGAGGAACATTATTAACAAATATCTAGCAAGGATTTCCCAGACTACAACATGCCTCCCTGGGAGAACATGTGTGAAAGCCTGGCTGTACAGACACAGAAGGCTAAGACAGGTACATCATAATCAACACTTGGGGCGGGGTTGTGAGGACTCAAACTTTGAGCAGCTCATGAAATGCAGTTGTAAGAGCAACTAGAATACATTTCCACAGCAGCTTGCAATTAGACTAAGTCAGCACTGCTAAGCACTACAGACAAGTTTAAATAATACCAGTAAGTTTCATGACCCAAATGCAGTGGCAGTCACCAAGTATTCCATAGATCCATCATTTTTGTGAACAAGTATGAAAGGGTTATAATCAATTCTTGAAAATTAATGAATAGGATGTTTAAATCATTGCTTTCCTAGTAGAGCAGAACTCAACTTCTCAGTAAAAGTTTAAACAAAGTTTAAAGCTGGTCATCCCTAAGCCAAAAAAAAAAGGTCAATTTCTATCAGGAAAAATTGGAAGTCCTTCAAGAACATCACAAGGCCTCTGGAAGATTATCCATGAAAGGTTTACAACTTATTTGCACAGGACCTCATTACATAATACACTACAATGAAAATCAGATTGCTCAGCCCCTACCTTAGTCTTTATCAGACTGATAAAATTAAGTTTTAAACAATTTTGCTGTGAAAACTTCCATAAGAAAGGCATAGGACTTAAGTGTCCTATGGTGGGAATTGTTACGAACTTACTGTGATATATTTTTCTAAAGATACTGAGAGGTTCTTGGATCAAAAAGTCTATCTAAGTATATTGTATAACTGTATGTTAACAGTAATAAAAAACTGTTTGGATAAAAGAATATTTCTTATTTGTACCTTTAATTGAGAGAATTGCAGGGCTAAGCAATACTAACACCTCTGAAATTTGAACAGAGAGAATACAGTTTGCCCCTACAGTGGCATCCAAGTGGTACACAGTAATACACAAAAACACACGTATTTGTAAGATTTAAATCTATAAGTCAATTTACAAACTGAAGTATTTTCCTTCTTTCAAATATACAGAAATACAGCCCATTCATAAATAAACTGTTAAAAGATTGCACTGGGGCTCAGATGCCACACCAGCCACCATCTCTGCAAGACAACTGGCCTACTTGGCATCCCCAATTCTCTGCAAATCACTCAGATAGCTCTAGAAAATAAAAGAAGCATCTGAGAACACTGGGGAATAATGAGCAGCGATCTGCTTGTTAAGAAATGTATTAATCACATGGCTTGGAGGAGAGGTAACAGATGACTTCATTCAACAACATGGTCACAGTGACTCACTGCCAGGAATGGAAGGAGGTGACCAAGCTGATCAGCTGACTTTCCACTCCAACACTCCTTACCCTATCAGAGTGCCTTGGCATCCCAGCCACCCTGGGGCATGTGCAGCAACTGCACCCCAAACACATTGTGCCCACCTCTTCCCCAGTGTGCAAAGAGCAAAAAGGTCAGTATTTCCTCTTGACCACAATCCTTGACCTAAACCATGACAGGACAGAAGACATGAGAAGGTGGTGACTGGTCCATTTCAAAGCTCTGATTTGCTTTGTCCATCATGCTCCATATTGCTGACAGAGGCAAGAGCTGACGGAGATGGAGAAAACCGTATTCCAAAGCAAACGGATCTATCCGTTGGCTTCTCAGGAGGAGCTGGCTATATATCCTGGAATGCCTAACGTTCAGAAAATTTATCTTGGTAAAGGCTCAGGAAAATGTATGTTTTTATTTTACCCAAAGTAAAAATATCGGTCAATGTGAAATTAAAAAGTGAAAATAATACTCCCCCTTGTAAAAAAATTCCAGCCTCCTACACTGACTGTATCTTGTAGACGTCTAAAACAAATAACATGAATTTTATGTGGGCTTTTTTCTACTAACATTTTATTGGTATTTATAATGTAGTACAGAGAGACTTTTAAGAGGGAAAAAGGCAAGTTACAATAACACACCAAAGCATTTGGAAAAGGCTGTGGTTGCAGAGGACACAGACCATGCTACCTTCCTCTTTCTTTCAAGGTGAGGAACAGAAAACAGCAGGCAAGTATTCCAAATCCTTTCTGTTTCCACTGAGGCACACAGTGGCACAGGAATAACATATTTCAGATGGTCACCTTTTCACATCTCATATTCTGATTCTAGCAAAAGAACTAGGTCTACAGAATACAGAGGTAGTATGCATAGATCATCATTAATACAATGGTAGCAAACAATCAAAAAAACACCAAAACACAGCAGGCTGTGTTTGGCTCAAAAAGTAGTAATAAGGAGAAGGGTGAGCAGCCTGTGTAATAGTCCTGTAATGTAAGAGAGTTCTGAGCTTGAGCCAAATGTCAGTAACTACACTGTCTGCACAGGTGAAGCTTGTAACCATGGTTTTAAAGCTCTGACCAGGTACCCAAGATACATTTGAGATGTACAAAGGCAATTGTTCATGGCACTTGTTGAATATAGCAGATTTTATACCTGAGTGTGTGATTGATGTTAGCCAGATAATCCTTTAGAATTCCCATAATTTACCTCTCGAGACTTCTCTTCAGTAGAGCATTGGGTAGCTTGTTATTTAGATTTTACAGTTATTGACACCTGACAACCTTTTCAGCTGCCAGTGTCACCTACCACACTCTTAATCGGGAAAATTTAAGCAAGACCTCCTCCCAGCCTTGAGGATACTGGCTTTGAAAGCAAAAGCTCTGGTGTTTTATTTAAAATCCAGTGGCTGTTCCTATGATCTCTCAAAGAATATCTAGTCATGTGGACTTAGATTAAACATGGAGCTAAGCTGGCTTTGTAATACTGCACAGAGAAAGTGATGGGCCTACATCAAGCTAGCTTGAAGATTCAGCTGACTGTCCAACACCCCAGGTCCTGCTCCTGGCTCAGGGCAATGCCAAGCACTGACAGGGCTGGGCAGAGAATGGATTGAGAGCAGCCCTGGGGAGGATTGGGGGTTTGGCTCTGCATGAGCCAGCAATGTGCACTCACAGCCCAGAAACCAACCCTGCCCTGGGCTGCAGCTGGAGCAGCGTGGCCAGCAGGGCCATGGAGGTGATTCTCCCCTCTGCTCTCATCAGACAATACAGAGAGAGCTGTGGGGCCCCAACATCAGAAAGACCTGGACCTGTTGGAATGAGTCCAGTTGAGGACAACAAAGAAATCAGAGGGCTGGAGCACCTCTCCTGTGAAAACAGGCTGAGAGAATTGGAGTTCATCAGCCTAGAAAATAGAAGGCTTTGGGGAGAGCTTAGGGCCCCTTCCAGTACCTGAAGGGTCTGCAAGAGAGCTGGAGAGGGACTTTTCAATGACAAGGACAAATAGTGATGGAATAAGAGTAAATGGCTTTAAACTGAAAAGGGGTAGGTTTAGATTGGATACTAGGAAGAAATTCTTTACTGGTAGTATGGTGATGAACTGGAACCAGCTGTCTGGAGCAGTTGTGGATGCCCCATTCCTGAAAATGTTCAAGGCCAGGTTGGATGGGGCTTCGAGCAACCTGGAGCAGTGGGAGGTATCCCTGCCCTTGGCAGTAGTATTGGAACTAGATGATCTTTAAGGTCCCTTCCAACCCAAATCACCCTATGATTCTGTGATATACAATGAACAATTGTTTTCTTTCCAGAACAAGACAATATATCCATTGCTTAGCTCAAGTTGTTTCAGTAAATACAGGGTACTGAAGCAAGTTTAGATTGAAATGGTTATATTAATGCCCACAGTTCTCAATCAAGCATATTTCCACCATAATGCCCTTCAAAGTTTTATGTTTGTGTATGAAGCCAGAAGTTCTTTCACAGATCTGCTTTTTTAGAGCCACAGTCAAAATAAAGATATTAAAGTAATAAAGGCCTGGAATCCAATAATAATGTGTTAATTCCAATACCACAGAATGGTGAAATTCCTTCACATTTCAGCAAACAATCTTTCTTACTTTCTTAGGCTGTGATGACTAAGGCAGTCTCTGAGGGGGTGGAAAGGCACGTAGAAATGTTCTGGGTTGCAGCTTGTTAACCATTCCAATGGAAGCAGCCTACTGCCTCTAATGAGCTCACTGTTTTAAAACAAAGATATTGCACCAACTGTAGAGCTTGCTGGTGCCACCAATTAGTGAAGATATAAGCTTGGTTATTGTTCCTTCTATGGTAAAACTGTCATTTGAGAGCATCAAAGCCACTCTCATCATTGCTGAAAGCACACTTCACTGTACCATCTCTGTGAAAAATTATCCAGAGGATGGAAAAATAAAAATATATGGTATATTAAAAATTATGCTATGACGGCTGCTATCCAGATGCAGCTGTTAGCTCTTACTTTCAGACTAACTCTTCTATAACAGGTCTTTTCCAACAAATGATTCTATTTCCAATAAATGATTCTATGATTCAATTTTCTTAAGCATGAAAGCTTGTAAATGTGTGACTTTTATATTGGACTGCCTGTCTGCAAGGCATAATGTTTGATTTATGCATTAGTTTAACATTAGATACTAGGACAAAGAAAAAGATGGAAGATTCTGATACAGTGTCAGACACATCAACACCATCTTTCTCACACAACAGAGAAAGTCAGTCTGAGACTAAGGAAGAGGCTGTTACTGGAACCAGTGGGAACATGATGACCATGCTAAATCACTGCACAATTTGGTGAGACACACAGAAAATGGGGAAGCCCTTGGGCAAGTAGCTCAAGGGTTTAGGACAAAAAGCATCTTGAGAGCAGAACCTGGATAACAGGGAAGAAACACTGAAATGCTCCCAGGTACAAGCTCAAAAAACAACCCAAGCAAAAGAAGCAGGACAAAAATAAGTGGCAGGCTCTGTCAGAGCCATTTTTATCCCAAAAATAAAGAGAATGAGAAGATGAATTGGGTTCTGCTCATATGACAAACTGAAATCTCCACAAGAAAAACACATATGGGCTTGTAGCTCCTAAGGGTACAAGAGAGGCCGTCCTGACTGAGAACCTACAACTGACCATGAAATTCTTCGTTCTGTCCCCAAGGAAGAAGTAGAAATCAAAACATTAAATAGCACTTTACTGCTTTGAGGCTGGAGCTATTAATTTAGCCCCTGGTACATATACATGTTCACCTTCCTTTATTGTCTGATCAGCCAGGTTGTTTCATCTAGGAAGTGAAAAGCAGGCAAAATCCTAGAACATTTCTGCCTTCTGCACAGAAAATATATAGTATTTACTTAGGAACTAGCTTTCTGTAAGTAACCCATGCCCCCAAAAGAGATAACTTTTACATTACAGTTTTGCACAGGGTAACTGATGCTTGCTTGCATTTTATATGACAACCTCGTTTAAACCAAACAACATCTAAACCATCTCAAACTGCTGGAAACTACAGTTCATTGGGAATTCTCCAATGACATTTGCTTGTCAAAAATGCTGGTTCATCAAAATCTATAAATTGTCCCCAGAGTATTTCAGCCAACACCTGATGACATCCTGTCTGTTAGGCAGGTCTTAGAATGTCTGGCTTCTTGCCAGCCTGTCTGCTGAGCTGTTGGGAAGCCCATTTTCCCAGAGCGTTGTATGTTCTCCCACTGAAGTTCTCAGTACTGGTACTTATCTGCAAGCCTTGCCAACCTCAGTCAAACCAGAGCTTTTGGGATAAAGGACCTTAGCCCCATTCCCAAAAATGGCTTGTAGGTATCTGCAGGATGACATCTGTCATCATGCTGAATCCCAAAGCTTTCAAATGCCCACTTCTGAAATCTGTATAGGCTGACTGTCTTCAATACTGCTCCAAAATGCGAGAACAGAGTGGACTAGAAACCTTGTGTTCTCACTCAGGACAGATAGTACAGTGGACTGTGGGCCCTGGGAGCCCCAGAACCAACAAAATTCCTTCCAATTTGATTCTGCAAACCACACCACTAAAACTGACCAAAATTATGTCAGACTCCATCAGTCAGTCCAGCATTCCCTGCAGCACAGTTAATTTCAGATATATCATGTTTCCTGTGGTTTTGGCTTTTGTCAAAAATGGGGGGTAGTTCTCCCCTCTTCCTTCCTCCAACCTCAAAGAAAGCATTAAAATCTGTGGAAGAATAAATTTTTTTTTTCCCAGTGATCTCTACCTGCAGAAGCGACATATTTGGCTATTTCGTGACAGTATCCAGAGATCTCTGTAATGCAGACATTGGTATTTCCAGGTCTGTTTTCTACAGCTCTTCTCTATTAGGAAGAGATTTATTTTCCTTTCACCAGGCAGAGGAGAATGCACCTTGCCCTGCAGAGGTATTTTTAAGTTTCAAAATCACCCCTTCTATTTTCAGCATTTTCTTTGAGATTGCTTCAGTCAGTGCTTGACAAAGGGCTGGTGCAGAAGCCCCAGGAAATCATAATTTTCCAAAACCTTTATGCTAAGTCTCTCAACTCATGCTACAGAAGGTAATACAGTATGAACAACACTCATCCTATTAAATCTTTGGGTTCTTGTGTCTAAAAATTAATTCCTTCAGGGTTTGTTTGTTTCTAGATATCATGTGCTCAGTCCAGGATACATGATATTTTTTTCAAAAATATGAAGAAAAAAGCAAAAGTATCCTTGAGAAGTATAACTGAAAGACTGCCAGAGAGCTCACAGAATGTCAAAATGGTATGCAATATGCCCAGACTTTTTACCTTTCCAGTTAACCGAGCGTTAGGCATAATTTAGAGCCTGATTCAGTACCAAATACACTGTCAGTTACTCTACAGTAAAAGCTTGCACAAGGATTCTGTAAGACTGAGCCTGAGTGAGTTCTTTGCTAAACTGTGCCCCCAAGATTCCCAGTATGCATACATTCCATGCTGGAAATGGGGAAAGAAAAGGGGACAGACTCCTTTCCACTGATAGGTGTAGCAGACCAGAAGGTCACAGTGGAGGGTAGGAGGAAGCATTGTTCTGCTCCATTTGGGCAGAAGAATTTTGTGTTTGGTCAGAAGCATAAGAAACTTTGAAACACCATATAAGGGCTGAGACTCAGGCCCTGCTGGAAAAACCTGCTGGAACTGAGCTCTGTGCATAACTCATATGAACATTAATGAGAGTTAAATGCACGCATTGAAAGAAGAATAGACCCCTTAGTGATTTGTCAAGATAAAATTCAAAATAACTTTGAATGCTCAGAGGTAAATATTAGGTTTAGGAATTAAAAACAGCAGAAGTAGTGGAACAATTGCCTATAATGAGATCCAGGAACAATCTACCCACTGTACCAGGTTTTCATTAGAGTTATGGCCGGCAGCCATACCACCTTGGGCTGTGATCTTAAAAGCTAAGACCAGTTGGGCTGCTTAGCATTTGGAAGAGAGACCTCCAAGAAAGTTCACCACTGCAGGAACAGCTTAGTGATGCAATAGACAATGTTTTTCCTTCTGATTCGGTATTGGATACAGGTGTTAGGAGATCTGAAGGTCTTTTGTGTGAGATCCAAATCTGAGGATCTGATGATCTGTGATCAGTAGAGCATGCCTGTTATTTCCCATGAGTGTGCAATGGCACTTTGAAACGGCTACTGCATTTCACTGTAGAGGTGATTGCATGTCAGTAATAGATAAAAGCTGCCAATATAATGTAATGATCAACTTCACAGTGAAGTTGAAAAGCTAAATTTGCCAATATGGGGTAAGTAGTTTAAGTCACAAAAGCTCCAGAGAGGTACTAAGAAGCGTTTGCTGTAGTTTTTAAAGGGTGTGCATATACCCTAAAAACATTGTTGCACCTCAGAGCTTTGCAAAGGGCACTTTGAACCCTGGGTTTACTGTTGATGTTACCACATTCATAATTATGTAATACCTGCATGCACAGCTGAGCTGCCTCTGCAGCAGCACCTGAACCACTGGAGCCCACAAACCAGGTTTTGGGATCAGCTCCTGAAGATGCTCACTTGTCCAGCTGACTGGGAGAACAGCAGACCTGTCCCGTCCCCATTCTTAAACCCCTCAAATGTTAGCCCTGCAAGGAATCAGGTGTATCGAGTTGTAGACATTAAATAGTTCCCTATATCTGAATGGATGGGACTGCTCACACTGCAAAAAGTTAAAGATACATCTGTGTCCAAAAAATGAAAGCATAAATGAGCAGTACAGCTACGTAAGTTCTAATTGATGTTCTTGACCTATTAACCTCCCTGGTTGTCATACAGAACACTACTAACATTGTTTTGTTTATCCATGTAGGACACAATCCTGCATACTTCTGAGAGCCCTTGAGTCTGTAGTGCTTGAAGGGCTGACTTCATCAGGAATTCACTGAAATACATCAATCGGGGTTCATTGAATTCAATGATTTGAGAGCATTTGGCATCCCTTAGGAAGCAATTAGCACCTTCCAGAAAAGGGGCCTCAGACAACCAGATCTAGGAAGTTTAGACAGGTTTTCCTCTGGGTTTTGGGACAGTTACTATATGTATATAATAAATATCTGTTTTAATTTTTTGCTTCCATTTTAAAATGCAATTTTAAACAGAGGTTGAGCTGTCTATTAACATTTGGTATCATGCTAGAACTGGACACAGCAAGTCCCTGACACTTGTGAGTAACCTACTGGTGATTTGCCAGAACTGAGCTGCTAAATTGATTTAATATGGAATTTTGTCATAATATGACCAAAACCAAACATCTCTCCCCTTTAGTGTGATGCATTTATTTGCATTATGTAGCTGAATAAAATGGTCTGTTTGAGATACCCATACAATTTACAGTAGTTGCTCATCCCTGACTTGTTGCAGAGAAGAGAACCATGAGTTTGTTGGCTTTAGACTCCAGGCTCTGTCACAACTCGTGCTTGCAGGCAGGCCAGACTTGCTTGGTATTCCAGAGTTACCACTGACTTCATGGGGACAAGCAGGGTCACATAAACCAGCTGGTGATACATGTTTGTGGGGAGGAGGGAAAGTGTCAGCACACACTACCCACTGTCTTATATCAAAACCTCTTCCAACTCACTGTACAAAAGGTTGGAAGCTGGAGCTGTAAGAAAAGTACTTCTTTGATTTTTATATTTTTCTTTGCACTAAATAAACTTAGCCCTAGGACTTCACTCCTCTTGCCACAGGCATTCCTCTTGAATGAGTATGCCTGATATCTGTCTCTTATCATAATGCTGAGAAAATGCTGTCTGTTCAGCACAATGAAGGCTTTACTACACAAAATTCTGGTTAGGCTCCTGTGAACTGACAAATTGCATGTGAAATCAGTTGTTCAGGAACATCCTAGTGATCTGCTTAAGTCTAAAAACCTTAGAAAATTTTCTACTGACAAAATGGTGGGCAAGGAAGAGTCATTTACAATTACTAATAACCATTTAAACATAAGGCAAGCACTTATAGATGGAAATACAACCACTTTTCTCCAAAAGTGTCCTGTATTTGAAATAACTTCAACTTCATTTGGGTAAATAAGACTTCCTTTCTTCCTTCCTTGACACATCACCCAAAGACCACTATAGTCCACAGAAATTATTAAATCTAATCAAACAGGTTATGGATTAGTCCCTTAAAGGAAGACAATTTTGTAGGAAAATGAAGCATACAGTCCAACAACAAAGTATATCAAACTCATAAATAACAGCATGTTTTAACACTTGCACACTGCTCCTCCTTTGCCTTGCTGTTTTTAGGTTTGTAACTACAATTACTACTAATAGCAGCTTTTAACACAAAAAATTAAGTCCAGTACTCAATATAGTCAGAAGAACTGAAGGAAGCATGTTCCCATTTAGTTTCTAAATGCTGTTCTAATCCCTCCTAAAATCCTAGCAGCTTCTGCAGCACTGCACAGGAATCCTTGTTCTTCAGAAATACATCTTATTTATCTATGCAATAGGCAGCTCAAGGCAATAGAAAAATCCACATTAGAAAGAAGCAGAGTGTAATGCTTTTGTGGCATCCTGTATCAGCCTTCACACCAGAAAGATGTAAAGCACCAAATGTCGAAAGAGCGTATTATCCAGGATAAACTGAGCACTGCTGCCACTGTCAACCGCTTTAAGAGATGCGCACTTGAAGCACTGAGAGCAATAAGTGAAACTCCTGTTTACATTTTTTTAAAAGAAATGCACATCCACATTTTTTTCCCCAGATAATGCTGTAAAGTTCTACCAAGAGGTTACTCAAAACAACTGCAAATAAAGTGCATGTACATAAATAACTTTGTCTGACTTTTTGTTTAATGTCCAAGATGATTGGAACAGATTGTATCATGAACTACTTTCCCTTTGCCTAATTAAATAGCCGTCTCCACTTACCATAAAGCATATTCTTATTAAAACAAGTATCTATATTCACTCTGTTGGATAAATTACTTCCAAGTAAGTGCCATAAAGCCCATTACATTCCTGCTTTAGAAATGGATCAGGTCCAAACACACAATCAAAGGATTTCACTGGGATTATTTTAGATTAGAAAAACTATGGCAGACATGAAGCACTGACAAGATCATAAAGACATAAAGGATAAATTAACAGTTACATACCAAAGTACTCCCGCAGTTTCTAGCATATTCAAAAAGGTAAAAAAAAAAAAAAAAAAGGAGAAAAGAGGAAAAAACCTTATTGTACTAATCTAAACATAAATGGAAATCTGTTTATACGGAAATCAAATGTCATGAGTAAATGTTATCTCCCATACAAATCAAATAGCTATTTCAAAGCTTAAAACCCAACAATATAAAAGAAATAACCAAGTTCACTGACTAGCTGAGTAGGAACTTATTTCTTTCCACAAGTTCCTTTTTAAATTGAATTGAAAAGATGTTATGATCGACCATATTAATGAGTCATTATTGCATAACTGTATTTTTATTGAAGATATATTACCTGCTAAATGATGCTGTTTTTCCAGAAAAAGTTCACAGTACAGATTCTATGGGAATGTTTCCTGCTGACAGTTCCTAAATCTTTCAGAAGCTGTCAGCAACCTCAGAAATCAAGTCTGCAGTACCCTAGCAAGCAGAAGCATATGCACAGGCTTTCTATTTTTAAGCTGTAATCCGAACCATTAAAGAAACACCTTAAACATAAAAGAATATTGAAAATAAGATGATCCTATCTCACTTGTTAATCTAAAGGGCACTGTCAATTACATGTAATCTAAGCTGCACTCTCTATAAATATAATTTGATATTTAAAATATACTTTTTCCCCTCCACAAACTTCTGCCCAAACTGATTAACTTCAGACCCACATTAACAAATCCTCAAAACTAAAATAAGTAACATCAAGTAAAATAAACATTTCCACAAAGAACACTGATCCATGGGGAACACCCTGTTATTTCTGTTTACCTGTATCCAGCTTGTTTATAACACATTCTTCATCCATGCAGCTCATTAAAGGGTGGCACGTCAGTCAGAAGCTTACAAGAAATTAAGCAAAAAGGGCTATAATTGCAAGCAATTACTAAAGATGACCAGACAGAATTTTGAAGAGTCCTTATGCTTCCCTGTAATGTTCTTGTTCTGCTTTCTACATTTTTTTTGAATGAAGACACAAAGGAACCAGACCCAACTAAGAATAACTCTTTGCTAGAAATAGGATTGTACCAATACCACAACGTCCTATTATACACTGAACATGAGCACAAACATTTCTTACCAAAGCTCACTAGAGAAAACTGATTACCATTGTTTCCATCAAACCAAGATTACTTTCTTTTCATTATAGCGGCCATTTCCAAAGTGGTGCTTAAGATTTTACAGGCACAAACTCTGTTATTGGTTGACTGGATTTTAATGACTAATTTCCTCATTTGCTGTTAAGAAGATTTGTCCACATAAACCTGGTACACAATCTCACGACTACATTTTAGCATCTTCCTTTGTTTCGGATTTTAGTTAGAAAAATTTTTCTCAAGAGCATAATGGACCCTAACATACCATATTTCCATGCTGCTTTTTAGCTGGCCTGAGCAATCAGAGTAGCTAGGAAGCTGCCACAGTGGGAAAGGGAAATTTCCTCACCACAGCCAAGAATTTGAAAGTTTTATTACCTCTGAAATGACCTCTCTCACATTCTTCAGGACTGTGAATCAGGACAAGGGACATAGTCCAGAAATCACTGGCTAGATTAGAACATTTTCTATGAAGAAACATTTTCTATGCCTGCTGATCTTTGATTAATAAATAACAATTCAAATAGATGTGGATCATCTATTTGATAAGCAGTCACTTTCACCAGTCTTGCAAATGCTGCTTTGACACCTAGTTTAGTAGTCCAGCCCAGCATCTGTGAAAGCTACTGGCTACTCACAAACAAGACTGAAGCAACTCATAACTCCTGCATGGGATCTCATCAGAAAAAAACTTCAACTGGTTGGAAGAGCAGACAAAATCTGCAGGTTTTTAATCTTGTCATAACTTACGCTGCAGCTTCAACAATTCCATACTCACTTTATTAAATAATAAGTGATAGCAAGAATTATTTCTGAAAAGTACTAAGGATTTTTTTTTTTTGGCTAGTCTCAATGAAGCTTTCCAACCAAACACTTTACTGCAACTGGCATGATAGAAAATGCTGTAAACACAAACCCCATAGTCATATAAATGTTGCTTTAAAACTGAAACCCAAGAAATGAAGGTGAAAATGTGGATTATGATTTGCCTTAATGAGAGGAAGGAAAGGGTGGATCACAAAATATAAAGCATGTGCATGGAGATACATGGGTATAATTTCATACACAGATTTGCATCTATAGGTATGCATGTATACACTTCTGGTCTGTATGTTTCTTGGGCATGAGAGATATTTTTCAGCACATAAGGAAACCCAGGGCAGGACTTCAATTTTGCCTAAGATTTACAATAAGTAAAGAATCAAAAAAATACTTACAGTTTTTATTATTTTCTCATTGCCAGTTGCCTCTTCTTTGCTATGGACTGACATAAACATCTTCACATGAAAAGCAGTGTTTTACCTTCCACCCGAATTTCAAGTGCAAAACCCTAGCTGAACTTTAACAAACTAACACTTAGAAATCTGTTCCTATGTTTTCTGGGGTAACAGCACACTTTTAAGAAAATTTAGGAGATAGCAAAGCACAAATGCTCAGCAGAATATGGTTTGTCTTATGCTGTGAAAAACTTTTTAGAAAACCACCACTCAGTTTGGAGAATTACTTTTAGGTTTTCAGCAAGTCTACAAGGCCCTCCTTACTTTAAGCTCCCCACCTGCAAAGTTGAGACAATCATCATACTTAACTTCCCTCATAAAACCCCTTGATACCTATTGAATAAAACCATCTATGGTACTGGCACATACATACATACACACACACACATATATATATATGTGTGTGTATATGTATATGTGTGTGTCTATGTACATATGTATATTTGCAAAAAACTCTGTAAGTGAATTAAAGCTATGGGTAGAGATTCATGTACAGAATGGATTGGCAAGTTAGCGTTCCTACAAAATAGAAGTATAAAACTATAATAATATTTACAGTCAAACTTCATTTTCTAAATCCTACAGAGCCTTAATTCTAGCTTGAGCATTATGCTATATACCCTGTATTTTGAGTAGACAGAATTTCTACAGAACCATCCATTAAAGACTTGACACAGAGGTTTGTCTTCAGTCTCAAATTGCTCTAAAAAAACATAGTTATGAAAAACCACCAGCATTGCTACAGTTAAGTTTCTCAGACATATCATACATCACTCACCTAACTGCAACACTTATGATTGGAATGGGTTGACTAAATCTTTTTTAAATTTTCCAAATTATTTCCCTTTGCATATATTGAATTGAATTCAACTACTTTTTGTCCAAAAGTTTGTCATTGCTTCCAGAATGGATATGTTAAAGGAGGTCCCAGAACTCTTAGTCAGATACTTTTATAAATATACACTGAGTTTGAACAAAGCAGCGTCACATTTTTTCCAAGTGTGCTAAATCTTCTAAAAAGGATTGATTGTATATGATACACACAAGCTCGCCTAGTAGAATTGTTCATTTTTCTGAGGTGAAGGTTCAACTATATGCCTCAGGGCACAATTATTGGTCTGAATAATTTTTTGAGGTAGTATATTTTGGTGAGTGTATGGTGGTTACACATAGGCAAATGCAGACTAGTGGGAACTGAACAAGAAGCAGAAATATGAATGCTAATATTTATGAAGTTAGAATTCAGCTACAATTTAGCAGGTGCAAATGCAAACTTCTAACAATCAGAAAAAAAAATTACAAAACTCAATAAGAACCAGCTCAGTTTAAACTCTGTCTGTGGTAAAAAAAAACAGGCATAACACCTGCTAACTGTTACGTAGCAGATTTTATGCCTTTTATCTGATTTTCTCCATATTTTTTAATCTCAGCAGACATCTACTATCAGCTCTGCTGACTGACTGTGCCCTCTAGGCAGTCCTTGCAGCATCAGCTTGTCCTTCAGACGTTCATCCTTCCAGTACACCTCATTTGTAGCTATCATAGAATATCTCTTTTTGTCCCTCCATGGTCCTTCTTGACTAAGACCCAGTATCTGTAAAACCCTTGAGATTTTGCTCTCCAAGGAGCTCAGTCATGTTTCTTTCAGCTCACAATATGCTGTGCTAGAGGCCAACTTTTTTTTTTCTGTCAAGGTTTAACAAGCCTTGTAAAATGTGCTACCTCAAATCTCCTCATTTTTATCATGAGGTGAATGAACTACTACTAAACACTTGGGAATTGCTAAAATGGGAAGAAAGGAGTTCGCTTCTGCTACGGCCTCTAAATACACCACAATATTTAGTGGTGTATTTCAGTTATTTCAGCCTTCACAAAAAACAAGTCCTCTCTCTTCTTTTCTTTAAAAAAATTCAGCCACATGGTAGTTTCTTGTGAGTTTTGATCTCTAAAATCTTTTGTTCCCTGGGCCAACAAACATGATGAGAATCTATAGCCGAAAGTCATAGGAGATGTGTTCTCTCGTAAGCAAGGGAACAGGAATCCATGTTTCCTTTGGACAACTCCATCTAATCAAGAGCTGCACCTAACTGATAAGATGCCCTTTTGGTCTGTTGTACAGCTGTGTTTAGGACTTCCTCTGAGCAGAAAGGGATTAACACTTATTTCTTTTCTTCTCACCAGAGGTTACAGTAGCTGTCCCTTAGAATTCTACCAATTCATCTTCCCAGAAGAGAATGGGATGGAGTTAGACCAGAAATTCCCTAGAAGTGACTGAATGGCCCAGTCATTAGATGATCACATTGACTACCTTCTGCTTAGATTTAGCAGAAAATCCTATCCATCATCCAACAATAGAGGTCTAATAGCTCTCTGGCTTATGGTTGCTTCTGAAACAAAGGAATGTATCCATCCATACCAGCAATACCTTCTTCATTAGGGCTTGAACACATATTATTCTGCAAGTCACATTTCTAATAGAATCATTATTTAGATTTTCCAAAAACATTGTGAATAGACACAGCCTAGCAGATAAGACAGTCTATCTTGCCTATATTCTGGTATTGACAACAAGAATAAAGAAGTAATTAAATATTTTATTAAAATAAGGTTATTTCTTCAAGCTTCTTTCTTTTTGCAGTATTGCTTATATCAGAGAAAAGATCCATCTAGTAACTCTGACAACGTCCATGAGACACTGAAAACCACATGAATAAAAGTAAGCAAATAGTAACATTTCTCCAGAATACTTTCCCATCAGGAACACTAGTGCTAGAGTTGTATACATTAATCCTTGATCCACTCCCCCTGCTCTGATCTTACCCTATCATTTTTGAACTTGTGCAAAGTTTTAGCACTATGTGATAAGGATTTCCACACATTTGTCTCTTCTGCTTTAACAGATTGCCTTCAATCAGGAAGCATCACTCAGAATTCCCGCTTCTTTCTAAACCACACAACTTCTACACATTCTTGAGAATAAAAAAGAATTTTTTTCTCTTTATCAAACACTTCTCCCTTTAAAACACTACATTTATGCCTATTACATAAAAACATCCAAATAAGGCTTAATATAGTAAATAAGAGATGGCAGAGAAACTAAGTGGTGTTTGTTACAGAAACAACAAAACTCCCCAAACAATTCAGGAAAGAGGTTTCTGTATTGCTTTCTTAAAAAATATTTTCAGTTTATCTGATAGAATACAGGCCATGAGGTGCCATTTACTACATGCAGCCAAAGCACAGGCTGCCATGGTCTCACCCAAGTGTTCTCACTGCCAGAGCTGCTGCTCGGGGTCCTTTACCACTGCAGGAAGACAAGAGCCCTTATCAAGAGCCCATTATCAAGAGCCCTTTTGTGCCTGCTGGCTTCAGAGGTACAGAAAGTTGAAGCAAATGATGGAATAGCCTATCAAATACATGTGACTGTGTCAGACAAACTTTCTACTGTGTTTCTGCACAAGGACTCATGTAGGGCAGTACACAGTTCCTACCATCACACAGTAATTTCTTGTGAAATCTTTCCTACCCAGGCAGCACGGCAAGGCAGTGCTGAAGACAAGAGCTTCCAAGAGATACCAGAAGATACACAGTTTAAGCTTACACAAGTGCCTTGTACAGGTAAGCACCCCCTCCACTGGCCTCAAGATGTTATCTGCCCACCAGGCTAGGAGCAGAAGCTGTACATGTGTGTGATTACACACTCCACAGGGCACCTATGCATACACTGATACATTCACAAAAATGTAAAAGATGAAGGCCAAGCTGTAATACAGCAGTATTTTCTCTCTAGAAGTGTATCAATACTGGTTTAGTTTTAAAGTCTGTAGCTGGTTTCAACTGTGGGTCATACCATCTTCATCTAATGGCACATTCATTTATCTAATATATTGTACTACATCACCAAGAAAAATTTTGAGCTCCTTTCTAAATCAGCTGTATTTGCCAAGAGTATTTTGGGCAATGCCACATGCCCAAGGAATTATTTCTGCTAAGGTGTGTCTTAAAGCCCTCTTGGCTGTAAAGAGGGCTTCCACTTTTCAGTAAAATCAATGGACACCCTTGACTTCAGTGACAACAGAGTAAAGTTTCATACCATAAGAATATAATGCCCACAATATTTGTCAAAGCAACCTCATTCTGAGATCCTCTGTCACTGTGAGGAAAACCCAATTACTGGCTCCCTTAAACTGAATTGTGGTTTAAGACAAAGTGCTAAATCTAATTCAGTCATACACAGCCTAGGATTTAAATATGTATTTTAAAGGGACAGTTAAATAGCAGTTTAGGCACCACATTCACCAGCTAATTCATGTTTAAAATATGTAGTATGTTTATACTTCAGAATAAAATGATTGCTGCAATATCTGAAGGAGCTCTGTTTCAGAAACATATAGTCCACAATAGTTCAGCACTCAGTGAGTCCACTTACTCAGAGAAGGTTTTTTAAAGCTCAATTGTATAGCACGGGACTAGCTGGTATAGAAATACACATGGTCAGCTAGTTAAAATACACCAGTTTAGGAAGACCTAAATCACACAAGGCCTTAGAACTGATGTGTGAAGGACAGCTGGACTGAGAGAAAGCTAGAACAGGATGGCAAAGACATAGAACATGCCAAAGGAGAGAAGATAATCACTTGGAAATTGCATTAGTCTGGATTTTACCTTCCCTTAAAATGCACCTGGAACTGCCCTGTGCCAGTAAGCTGTTTCCTGAAATACCAGCTGCCCATTTCATACTTTAGATGCATATTTTTTAACTTTTAATTATTAAATAATTAGAAAATGAAATTAAAATTAGTATAGCAACAGTAATAAATTGTTTTTAACAAAAATCTTATTTTATTGAAATATAGGCATAAGGAATAATATTCATGACTGCAAAGATTGCTAACGGATATTTGAATGCCAGACTTTAAAGATGAGGATTTTTATTAAAATCATATTTAGAAGACTTCAGTGGCAGACAACTTGATATACTTCTATATCAGAAACAGTACAATGTAATGAGAAAGAGCTGATACCTTGTGAAGTAAACATCATAATCTGTTCTGGTACAGAAGAAATTTAAGTGATTCTTACTATTTCTGCCACTTACCTCAGACCTTCCCTTCAATCACACCTTATATTTGCGTTGATTCCCAAGTAGGCCACTGAAAGCTTTTCTGCTGACAAGAAAACCAGTTACTGGGGTCAGCCTTTCAACATTGAAATGTACAGCTGGCAGGTAGGATTAATCTAAAACTATCCCATAGCTCCCTTAACTCTTAGAGCAATTCCTTCATTCCCACTAACAGCACCTTTTCACCCAAGTACAGTAAGTGTTAAGCCTCAAAAACCATGAAAACTTAAGATAACAGTGGCTGTACATCAAGGTCCATCAGGTGGTAGATATCAAACTGCTGTTCTCAGTGCTGTGGGCTCCATATATTAGCAGTCAGAATAGTTGAATCAGCACACAAGTCCATTTCTTGAAAGGTATTAATCTTTTTAAAGGTGAAGAATTAATAACAGTGAGAGAGAGAGAGAAAGGGTGAGAGTAATGCAATCTGTTACAGGACTGGGAAAGTGCAAATGAAGATCAGAGCCATAGTTAGCTGTCGCAAGAGATTGCAGCCTCTGGTGAACAAACCCTCTCAATTCACTGGTATTTGTCACTCTACTGCATTCTAGCCTAAATTACATTTAAAATAATTTTGAGACTGTGGAATCGTTCATAACCTGTGTATAAGAGACTATGTGTATAGCAGGGAGGCTAGAGGTAATGAAAAGGGGGAGATAGATTCTTTATTGATCAACATGTACACCTTGCAGAAGAAATAGGCAGAAGGGAGCAAAGCAGTATGGATTTTTGAGCTTGTATTAAACTACAAGATGGAAATAACTGCAAGTACAGGACTGTCTGCAAAAATTCAGAGACTCAGCAGGGATTTTAAAATAATTTGTATTTCTCTAATCGTAGTCTTTTATTTTAAGTGTTTCAGGAGACACAAAGGAGGACCAGGAATAGATATACAGAGGAGATGAAAGCAGGTCAGGTGTCCTAATACAGGCAGCAGCTGCACTAAAAGCCCATCAGACTGGAGCTGAAGGACAACTGGAATCTCCAGTTTAAAAGTCATTTCCCATTACTTCCCTCTGCTGCTGAAATCAACCCATGAAGGAGGATGGACCATTCTGGGTTTGGAAATGTGCCAGGCTGAGGACTCAAGGCTTTTGCCAGCACCAACACATCCAGCAACAGAGGGGATAGTCATTCTGGATCTCAACACCCAGTGCCACACGCTGCAGTCAAAGTTTGCTTAAGGTTTCTGCTGCCAGTAGAGCTGCAGGAAGAAATTGTACAGAACTTCCTCTTCAGAGCAAGTACCCAACCCAGTGAAACAGTGGATGAATCAAAAGAAACATCTTCAGCCAGGCTAATTCATGCCACATCCTGTAAGAATAACTGTGGGATTGATTTTGCTTGTGCTGTGAGGATTCACACGTGTTATATATTTTTATCTTTCCTAACACATACTATTGACATATATACGTGTATATATATATATATATATATATGGATATTAACCCTTTTCCTTAATTTGTTTTACCTAATCTGCTTTACAACTTGTGCTAAGAGAGCCTATACACTTACTCTAAGATGAGGAAAAACCATTGGTACAGTTATGTCCTGTCTTTTATCACAATTTTATATACCTTTATTCTTGCCATAGGTAGGAAGATTCACAGGTGCACCTGAGAGTGTGGCCCTAAAACCCTCTGTTTTCATTCACCTGTTTTGTCAGTTGCTGGAGTGCCCCACAAACAGGCCTAAATCTTCTCAATCTTCTTCAAGCCTAGTGGGAGAACTCAAGTGGAAGCGTTTGCAAGATTGAAGTCTAAATATTTTATTTTAGTCTAGCAAATTAATTTATGAGCAATGACATAACAATGTAATGGAAGATTTTTTTGTTAGTTTCAGAGAACAAAACATTCAAAAAGCACTGTAACTGTTGTGTGGTAAGTAGCTTTCATAGAAATGAAAATTCTGTAGACACTTATAAAATATAATGGTTTAAGTTACATTATGCAGTTAAAAAGATATTGTATGATTAAGTTAAAGTACTTGATCATAAATCCAATGAGAGAGAAATTAACAAGGGTAAGCAAGGCTGAAAGATACATTTTAAGATGGATGTGAGAGGGGTTGGAGAATCAGTGAAGCAAACACAGAAAAAAGCTTGGTTGGTGCTGGTGAAGCACAGAAGTGGAGTCTTGTGATGAAGAGCTGTGGTTAAGGACAAGAAAAGCTCTTGGTAAAAAGAGTAGAAAGAGTAACAAAGAAGCTGATGTTCCACTGCCTTGCTGCTCATCCTGTCAATTTACCTCTAGGGAATGGGATGAAGTACAGTCAGATTAGACTGGTAGTACTTAGAGCAATTGATTTTGCTCAGATAGAGAAAGAGCTGGAAGACATGAAAATAGAAGCAGAATAGGTCGATTGGATCTGAGAGGACCACTGTGGCCACAGCTGCAGGAGTGGCAAAGGCAAATGAAGAGGAGAGGATTTAGTGAGCTGACACAGAGCAGCAAGCTGGTTTGTACCTGGCACATTTCTATCCAGCAGGAGCAGAACCGGCGTTCCTGGAGGACGTGTGCTGCAGAGGTGACATTCAGAGGCAATGTGAAAGGTGATAGATACCAGGTCATCTACACCAAGGTGAATCAGCTGCAATCACTCATCTCAAACTCAGTATATGCATGTCCTGATAACTAATGTGAGTCCTACACTCAAGATTCTCAACTGGCTTTTCACAGAAAAAGTTAACGTCAACTGCAACAAGTAGCCTAAATACAAAGTGTCTGAACCTAAATACAGTTGTTTACTGATTTCCCAGTTAGCATATTGCTAACAGGCAAACCAAGCAAGGCTCTAGAGAAACTCTGAGGCATAAGAAAAGTGATCTCTAAACTAGGTGCTTCACAAAGTCCACAAGCAACTTTCAGCTTCCTCCTTAGTCGACAATAAGGAATAAGGTAACAAAAGCTTTCAGTGAGTTCCAGGCATAAAGCCACCAGAAGCTTTCTGGAAGTCAGTTGTAGTCTGGGCAGTAATATATTAACATAAACTCTACTAATACAGAGGCCATCCTGACACTAATGACAAAGGATTTTAAGAACTCAGATTTTTTTTTTTTTTTAATTTTGTGACATGTATCTTAGGTCAGGGGACAATGCTGGCTAGGATCAGCACTATTTTCCCACAACTTCTGCAAAGAGAAGTCGCTGCTCTAGCACCAAATTACCTTTTTAATGGTAAAGGCCTCCTCTCCTTTTTATTGCTCAGGAAGAACATCATCTCTCACCTCACCCTATGCTAACTGCCACTGACCATGGGTGTCTAGTTTACTACGTATTTTCATTAGAAGGCAAAAGCAGAATGATTTTCACATAAAACAGTACCTGAATATGAAGTCATGTTAAAAGATGCAGACTAAAAGAGTGTAAACAGACCCTTGTGACAAGATACCATCAGTTAACCTTTGAAATAAGCAGCAGTGACCTCCCACTCAGTATGAGAGTCTGCCACTACAGTATTGGACCAGCCTTTGCCCTACTTTTCCTCACTCAGCACCATATGCTGAAAACATCTTCCAGACAGAGCACCTTGTCTTTAAAACTACGATACAACCAGAAAGAAAATGGGAAGCAGAAATATAGGAATTCAACCTAGTTCAGTCTAATTTTTAAATGAAGTCAGTGTTTTTTTCACTCTAGATGCCTGCTTACTTATTCAAGTCAAGTTCACTCTTAGGGGGATCTTGTCAATAAAGTCAAATCAGGCTCTCTGTGAGCAGGGAGGTTTTTGAGGGTCTTTTTTGAGGGCTTCATTAAAAGCAGACAGTTTCTCTAACCTTTTAGCAGAACCTGTTATCTGATGACGTGAATTAAAGTCTCTCAAATGACTAATAATCATATCAAGGCTGCCATGTCAGCTTGTAGATTTGAATAAGAGGGTCTGAAAACATTTGCATGCCTCGATGTGCCAGTGCTAAGAAGCTAATGTGATAGTGCTGTCATAAAGCACTGGAAAGACATGACTTAATGTAATCTGTCATGTCATATGCTAATCTTCAGCCATTACTTGAGTGCTGTAAGTAAGTAGAAAGCATTTGGGAGAAATCCTTTTCAATTTCTCTGAGTACCACTTCTGCTGCTGGTCAGCTCAAATGGGTTTTGTGCATTTAATGCGGAGCTCAAGTCAAGTTGGTTTAGGTCACACTTAATTAACCAGCACATTGATGGGTTGGGCTTGTACAACATTATGGAAAATGGGTATTCCTGATACTGCCTAACACGTAAATATTTCATATGCTGGTGGAAAAACCAAAACCAAATAAAAATAAGTCTTCCTCAGACCTTGATAAGAAGGTGTCTGTTTCACAAAACCACTGACTTCCTAAAAAGATCCTGTTTTCTATGCATTTCAGCACCTCGCTTACCTTGCTTCTCTGTGTAAGGACAATTTAAACAAAGATGATTATAAATAGTTAAAGACATTTCCATTTGTAACTGCAAACTTTTAAAGCACCTAATTCGGACTTGTCATTTGAACTACAATAGACAAGAGGCAGCTTTAAGCAATGTGCTTTTTAATAAGAGCAGAGAAAACTATCAAAGGGAAAATTTCACTTTACTTATTTGTTTTAGAAAAATGGCACCAACATTTTTTTAATATACAGAAGTTAAAAGAGGGAAAAATACTCACAATGCTAAGTACAGCATGCAGAAAAGAAAATGAAACATATTAGTGAGAATGACAGAAATTTCAGGACAATTTTAGCAAAGTATGAAGGGATTTTGAGTCAATACTTGAAGGTTATTTTAATAATAGCTACAGCCTATTCAAATAAAAGCTTAAGAACCCTGTGCCTTTTTCAGCTATGAAGATGTTGAGCAGGGCTTAGCAGTTTGCAACCTGCCCCAGCTAAGTCTGAAGTCTTTGTGCTCAAAGGTTGCAGATCATTTAGATTAGGACTGCCATAAAAAAATGTGGGAATATTACACTCACACCAAGGGCAAGAAAACTTTCTTTATTCTGTTTTCTTGGTGGTCACATTGGAATCAAATCCTAAGTCGAACATTTAACAGATCTACAGGAAACAGAGATAGACATTCTTTGTAGTATTAGGTCATTATGTTCATTCTATTGCCAATGGTGGATTGCTCCCCATAGTAAATTCCGAAGCACTTCATTCAGTCTAAATTTGAAACAACTCATTTTAATAGGACTTCCACCATTCCCAAAGAGAAAGTGTAAAATATTCTTACCCTCCAACATCAAGTGTGGCTATCCCCTTTTCAGATCTAACCCCCACCCGGCCTTGCTACAACAAGGGGAAAATGGTGTTATATTTCCAAGCCTCAGTTTCCCATGCTATTAAAACACTTAAGAGTTTCTGATCAAGAAACTTCCCCTTCTGGAGGTATAAAAAGATACAAAATATGCTGTTAGGTCTGTGTGAGAACAGTAATCCTTCCGTTCTTTAATAATGGAATGTTCATTTACGGCTCCAGCAAAAGATGTCCTTCCCTACCACTGAATGGGTTAAATCCTTTAAAGACTAGTCTTTTAGAGACTTTTTTCCTGAAGTTCCTCATGATCTAATGACCCTACAATGAAATAAAGTCCTCTGATTTTCTGCACCATAGAGTGTGAGGGCAAGATTTCCTCCTATTCTCATTAGAAGTTCTGATTGCAAATGCAAGGACTTAGGGCAGATGCAACCCCAGGCCCTCAAGCCTTCACCAGGTTATCAGTGCAGTAAAATGAAAGCTCAGCTTTGTGATCTGCCCAGCTTTAAGTGACCTGAGTATTTCTGCTGTACTCCAGACCAAAGATAGTCCAACTTTACAGACAAGAGTTTTAAAGAGTGCCCTTTCCTGACTACAGAAAGTCATGTCTAACAGATGTCATTACCATGAGGCTTCCTCAGATAAACACCCAGAATACATCAGCCAGCCAATTTATTCATATTTCTTTTTACTCTTTTCTCACATAGAGCAGTCATCATTTCAATTTCTTAATTTGTTAGTTATTTTAAGTCCTTCCAAACTATTTGCTGACTAATTTTGGATGTAATGGAGTCCAGAAGCATTGCCAAGATGAAGCTCCTCACAGCTGTGAGAGGAACTGTGTATCTAAGGAAGTGAGGATGATGCATTTCATTGTCCTGTACTGTATTTAAGGGGAAGCATTCACTATTTCACTCACCAAGAGAGAGAAGGGGCTGTTTTCACAGATGAACTGACAGGCAAGCTCGACTTCAGCTATATTGACTTTGTTGTCTGATGGTGATCATTGCCAGGAAGCATGTTTTTCAGAGTATATACCTTTTATAGAGAAAAATACCTATTCAAACTCACACTGGGCTTTGTCTTTGCTATATCAGCTGGAGCTGTAACTCCACTTTTGCATATAACTTGAGTTCCACCTGCACATAGTACCCACATTTTGAAGGAGAGCCTAATACCTAATTTGAAGTCACCCCATCAGTGAGATGACATAGGAGGTATTTTAAAGCACAGGTGATACTCTCAGTCTATTTCCAGTGCATCAATGACTTTTGAAGGCTACCCAAATTCTGCAGGTCAATATTTGATTCACCTGCTGAGGATACCACTAAGGTATGTTTATCACCACCTATGATGGCACCTCCCAGCCAGGAGGAGTGTGCTAGAACTATCCTGATTCCTCTTGTAGCCAGCCCCTGGGAAGAAGTATTTTTAGTTACTGTCATCTGAGTTGGCAGGATATGACTCAAAGTCTGTGTGCATGATTACACACACAGAGTTACCTAAACAAAGCAATCAAGGTCTAGGCTGGTTCAAAATTACTATTTATTGGTCTATAGAGTGGTATTTATCAAGTGTCACAAAAATACTGAGCACCAAAAAAGAATGTAAAGATATCCATTATTGTAAAACACTTACAATTGGCTTCCAAAGTTTGTAATAAACTTTTAAAAGAAGGTGAAATGTATCCTAAATTTTTCATGGTTTATGTTCACTAGAGTATAGGAAATCAGCTCAAAATGACAGTATTAAACTATGAATGTTTGTGTGCATCATTGCAGATAACTACCTGAAAGACGTAAATCAATAATATAACAGATGGGGGAAGAGAGAGATTGTTTTCATATGCAAATGGAATGACTTAAACTAGTACAAATCAGAAATCAAGACTGTTCAGCAAAAGGTTTTCTGAAGGTTATCAAATTTATAGTTATTAGTGATTTTTCCATCTCATTGAAGACAACATTAAGACTGGAAAGATACAAAAGTGACATCTTCCACACTGCTTCCACACATAGCGATGTGATCTCCTTCTCCAGCAACATGATGCAGCAATACCAAAAGGAGACTGTTTATGTACAGGCTAAGTCAACTAAGGTTCAGAAATAACAAACAACACAATCTGATTATTAACAGACTGACTGCAAAAAGAAGCAATTAAAAGAAGAGAGAACAAAACTGTTTAGACTCCTCAGTCCATTTTAAACTGTGAGAGATCAAAAGAGATTTGGTGACACTGGAAGATACCTTACAGGATAGTTTTATAGGACTTTGACATCCAGGTAAGAAAAATGCATTTGAGGATCCCTTTATATCTATTTACCAATTCAGAGGTAATTTGCTGATGAGTTTTTTTACATTCTGTTACATATGATTAATGAAATTAATATGAACTAGTGAAAGAACAATGTTTTACATTTTCACTGAAATATTGTCCTATTTTTTTATATAACACAAGAAATCCATACTCAATATTCTCCAGGTCTGACAGGACAAAATCTTCCAAATTGGGAATGAAGACAGTTGTTTCCTCATTCGGAAAACCTAGCATTTAATCTCGGATTAATCAGAAAGGCCTGGACATAAGAAAGTCTTCCCACACATAGCACCATTTTCCACAGGCTGAATATTTGTAGAACATCACAGATGTAGTTTCCTGTTCTCTAGATACATCTGGTAATGTCATCAGGCATGGTCACTGGGGTGGGTCCCCCCATTTTCTTTGGCTCAAGTTTCGACCTCCCCTAAAAAGAGGTATTCAAAGCCAGCGGGCACCAGTTTAGTTCCTTGCTGTTCCATAAGCAACAGGGCTAATGGCAAACAGTCAAAATATTCTCTTAGAAGCTTGAAGTTGCATTAATATGAGCTTGGGACTTTACCAGGTCTTTGAATGCAGACTTTAGACTTTTCTACTGTAACACTACACATATGAATGTTCTGAAGCTTTCATTACCTGCAGGCTTTTTTAAAAACAGAAGAATGTTTGATTTGGATGGTTGCATTGAATTAGGGGATATTAATGGATTATACCCACAGTCTCAATAGTAATTGCCAGTTGTCTACAAGTAACTAGCTCTATATGAAGTCCAAAATTATCAAAGCAAACCACAAACAATAATTCAAAAGCACAAAACATGTGCTCTCTGTTTATCTTTCTAGGTTAAGTGCCTCCAGTCTAGGCAGAAATTTCATTACTTCTCAGATAAAATGGCAGCAGTTAGAATTCAGCTTTATTTACAAGTGAGTGTAAAGTTTTGGGGAAATTGTTGTGGCATGGCTGCCTTAGAGATATATACATATTTCTACTCAGACCTAAAGTGAGTGCAATTGAAAGACAGCAAGAGAAAAAGTATACTGGAACTTCCTAAGTCCTATTGTACTGGCACATAGAGGACTTCAGATTCTCTTTCAAAAGCACATCACCCCCAAACCCAAGCTATAGTATATATACATGTGTATATATATATATATATATACATACATACATACACACATACGTGTGCATGTAGAAACATAAAATCACAAAATTTATTTTATTGTAGAGTGCTAAAAAATTGTTTTCAAAGTGAAAGGGAAACAAAACATTAAAACTAAAAAATTAAATGTGAGAAAAAAGTTCATCTGAACTCTTTATGGGCTGAAGCATCATAATGCGAATTGCTGCTCAGAAACACCAACCTAATAACAATCAACATGATAGTTAACCAACAACATAACAGCAACAACCTGAATAGTCCGAAGTCCAAACTGAAGTCCAAAGAAAATTAACTAAACTATCTAGAGAGGGCTCTTCTTCATGCATAGAGTTTCAAGTGAGATTAATATTACCTTAAAACTTTTGCAAACTGCTAATAGGGCAGATGTGCCCCCACAGGAGCATTTATGTCTGAGTGTTGTAACAATGAAGTCTATTCACAGCAAAATATTGAAACTTGTATTGACTGTGACTGGACACGTGCATATTGGGATCTGATGCCTAACACTACTGCAAACTCAAGTTTGTAACACCTGCTAAAACACCTATACAATGAATTGGCATATAGTTTACTAATTGCTCTCATAACGTCTATGCAAACAGTTATAAAACTGAAGTTGTTGAGGTGCAAAAAAAGTATATGCACCAGCCACCCTTGACTGGAAACATATCTATCCACAACAGTTACATAACAAGCAATGGCTTCTCAGACTTTTATTCAGTACAGTTTTTTAAAAAGTCTGCTTTTCCCTTCTAGGTGATTTTTCATATTTTATTTTCTATTTCATACTAGCTATGTACAGTATAGATGAGAAAATACCTGTATGAACACAGAAAATCATTCTGGACAGGAATATTCGAATGCTAATGCATAGTATATTTATTTTCAGAGTAGTTGTAGTTTGAGTACTCTGGGCATCTTCAAAAATAAACACCTCCAGACTGAAGTCTCACATAATAGAGTTACCTTCACAGTGTAAGAAATAGAACAGAATAAGAATATGAGTAACACATCTTATGATTTGCTCACTGTTGTTTCCATAACTTTGCAAAATGTAATTTTTTTTCTTTGGGAAGCTGACTCTTTGAAAAAGTAACAGAAGCATGGGTTGTGTTATTTACTTAGATGTTTTGAAATTTCAACATCGACATTTACTCTGATAAAGAGCCCAGGGAGCCAAAGAGCAGGTGGGACAGGGTAAGATGCAAAAGTAAAAGCTCAACTAAGCAAAAAAACCAACACATCTAATCAGAGCAGTTCTGAAAACTGAGATGCTGAAAGTAAATAACAAAAGATTGGGTATCTGGAAAGAGCTCCTGGAAGGGTAGAAATGTAAGAGAAATGTCTCCTTCAAAAAAAGGAGGGCATAATAGTTACTCCCACAAAGTTTATGCTTTCATAAGGCAGGACTCCTGTCAGGATCGTGTTTTCAGACAGGATGAGAGAACAGAAAGCAAGTTCTAAGTATGCAGTGATATCAATTTGGAAGAAATAAATTATGAAAAACATCATTAGATGTGAAGGCCATTTGATCTTTTAAAAATCCAAGTTAATAGATATTAAATGCAATTTGGTGAAGTATTCCCCCATAAAGGAAAGAAAGCCTTCAAAATGATAAAATACTGTAGTCTGCTGATCAAGGAAAGATTACTTTGAAAATATATTATATTGAAATCTTTACTGGCAGAAAGGGAGCGTTATTTTTCAGATGGAAAGCAGACAGGCATTCTCATGTGAATTTAGCAGTCTCCAACTACATGGATATGGCTTGGGTAAAACAATCTAAATACATTTTATTTTAGATACAAAACAGGATCACTGTGTATCTGGGGTGTCAAGGTTTCTACTATCTGAGCCAAACTCAACTTCATGGATGGTGAAATATTTTTTTAAAGGATATTAGACTTCAGAATAACTGTTACTAAAGGGCTGTTCAGATGAGCTTTGAGTGAAATTTCATCTGTATGTAAAGGTTTAGTCCACACGCAGGGAACAGACACCAGCATCCCTACAGGGGAATCACACACTCGTTACTTTCTCCATCCCTAAGAGTATTGCTGGAATTCACAGCTATTACCATCATTACAACAACTTTCCACATTGTTTTTTTGTTTTGAGTGCCATTTAATTATCTGCAAAGTAGACAGGGTTTGTTTATTCTAGACAAAAATCTAAAAATAAAGTCTATACTGTTTTAGTATGGAAAAAGAATTTTAAAAAGCACAAAAATTCAACACCAACTGTACAAAGCTAATGGAGAGAGGAGAAAAAGCAAATAGTCTACTAAAATGTTAAACAAATTAGGCCAAATTGAGTCACCAGCAAGATCTTCAGATGTGTCATAACAGAGGGTTAAAATGGCTCTCCGAAATCTTTCCACACTTCCTGTTTAGTCCAGCCAAAGATACCCATGGTCAAGAATTGAAATTCTTCTCATCTAGAGGGACAAGTATCTTCCAATACACTACTGTGTAGCCTTTAGGGAAAGCAATGTTTCAAGCAGGCAGCATTCTTTTCTACAACACTCTTCTAAACTACCCAGAAACTTTGTGAAGGTAAGCTGAAGGAAAATTACTTTATTTATCAACACAGACTCTCCCCTTTCTTTTCCACTCCACCCTCTTCAGCATGCTTTTGCTATTATGGTATATTACCTCAGGACTGCTGTTTATCCAAAGTTTCTTCCAGATGTAAGAACTAGGAATAAAGTGGGTAAGAAACGGGAAGAGGGAAAAATCTCAGGTTCATGGTTTATGTACATATGCTATTTTTCCTCTTCCTACTGCCTTCTGCCAAATAAAAATATATTCTGCCTTCTATTATATTGAAATGTTTCAGGCAGTTCATCAGTCTATCACAGCTAATACTAGTTCTAGTCATTAAACAAAAAGTGAATACTTTTCCTCTGGCTCTTTTTATATATACAAATCACTCCTTAAAATTGCCTCAAAATTCACTTTCAAGTACTTCAGCTGACATTATCATGATCTAGAGAACTCAGTTCCTGTAGTATATGTAGGTGCTACTACTCTTCTCTGGAAAAGCAAAGATTGTTTATATTGAGTGTCATTCATTCATTTCATCTTCACCCCCACAGAAGAAAGTGCCAAGATTCCACTTTCAAAAGTATCAGACCTTTGACCAATCTGGTTTACCCCACAGGCTGAGAAAGGTTCAAAAGAGCAAAAGATGAGGTCTGACCTACTCTTGTTCCATGAAACAGGCTGGAAATGCAAACTATTAAAAAGAAGCATGGCTTTACTACTCAGCACACAAAGGGCAATAGTAAAGAATGCAATGAATGAAGTGTTTCCCAGACCCTCAGCTCTTAATCCTGCAACATTGCAAACAATAATGAACAACAGACTTTTCTCAATTTTTAATTAATAATGATGTCTTCTTTTGGGGTACAAATATTCAAGATAGAAAGTGTAAAATCATGGAGCAGAAAAAAGAAACTATGTCTTGAATAGTAAACAGGAGAAAAACAAGGTAATCAGGGTGAAGTTGGAAGCCTGTGTACTGTGGTCATTGGTAGTGAGGTATTTGGGATTGAGAAAGATTGTTGAGGAGTGCAGTGTAAATGGGGTGTTGAATGACTTAACCACTTATTTCCTTGCTTTTTGTTTGTGTTGGCATACAGGAAGTCCAGAAATCCTAACCAGAAGGTGATAAAATCTGAGTGTGTGGCTGGGTAGACAGAGAAGTAGACTGGTAAAAGGGTAATATACATCAGCACTGAGCATAAATAACACTGGCTAAGAAACTAGAACAGCTTTGTTTCATACATCACAAAGAAGAGACAGAAATACTATGTAACAATAAAACACAGAGCTGAATAAAAGTGGAAAAAAATAAACTGAAGAGTTCTGTGACTTTAGCTCAAAAGGAAGCAGTAGCACTTGCAAACTTATTTAAATGAGGTTCAAGATACCTTGTATATCTCTGTATATGAATCATTCTGATAGAAAGTAAAGACACTGCATAAAAATTTCAGATATGGGATCTGGCTCAGCCAGTCCAGCGCTCCCAAAAGGAGAGCCTGGATACATTCATTGATTTAGGGAATGATTGATGCCAGGTCTTTTGAGATCTAAAGGAGCCCAAGAAAAGATGTCTTGCTCAAAAAGAGTAAATGACAATATGGAAAACAGGTAAGTAGACAGTGTTTTATAATAATCTATCTGCAACAAACCATCCAAGCACATAAAAATCATCATAGTGAATAGTACCCATTCAGAAAGGCTCCAAGAGTACCCACTCTTTGTTTTAAGTGGCAAGATACCTAGTGTTTCCTCATGACAAGTTCTTTGTCATGATATCCTAAACTAGTACAAGGTAAATTACTCATGAACTTCATCTAAAATTGCAAAGCATATTCCAATGAATCATACACAGAATTTGCATGATTCACAAATTGCTGAAAAGAACTACTATGCAATGCTTCGGAAACCAGTTGGTTTTCTGAGCAGAAACTTTGGTTTTCTGCTCAGTTCTGTCTTATTGCTAAACTCAGAACACTTACTGCTCTGAATGGTCTAAATGATACTCTGCTGGTCTGAAGTGATCAACATCTCAGCGATCTTTGCTCAGTTGTCTGACAAAAAAAAAAAAGAGGAAAGGCAAGTATGGCAATGGACAAGTCCAGTCTATATTATATGGAGATGTTTGCAAAAGCAGAGAGAAGAATAGAGTGAAGGTATTCACACTGCCAATGTCTAAGAAAGGAAGACAGGCAAATGCCCTATGTCATCAGTAAATAATATAGGTTCTTCTTAAAGTTCACTTACGGGAAGAAAATTTTCCTCTGTGAACAATTTGGAAATGTTTTGCTTTGTATTTCTTGCCTTCAGTTTTTCGTATCTTGTTTCACTTGTTTTTGTTGGGGTTTAAGTTTCCCAATTTGACCTTGCAATTGCAGACCTAAAGAAAAACAACTGTTAGTTCTTGCTTCCTGTGAATTGGACCACACAGCAGGATCTTCTATTTGTTTAAAAGCAAAGGTCTAAGTTCTGGAAGATGCTGAGTGCTCTCAGCTTGTTAACTTCATAGATCAGAAAATCACTTGACAGCAGTACAGATGCAATTATTTTTTGATTACTTGGTCTGCCGTCTCTCTGTCTCTCTCCAGCAGACTTTTCCCCTCCTAGACTGTTCTACCCACCTCACTATCTCTGTACAACCTCTTCTTGCTTTTCTCTTCTGAACTACACATGCATATAATGGAACAGCCCCCAGGATGGTTTGGAAACCACCCAACCGTTACAAATTCCCCCATTTTCTTCACACAGATTCCACAGTCGTTATAACCCAACAAGCATGAAAGATAGCAGGGTAGTGACTGAGGGTGTCCAAGAAACACTTCCAGCCAATGTAGAAGGCAGGGCGTGGCCAGAAACTGGACGCTTCACTGTATCACCTTTAGTTTTGTCCTGTAACACATCAGAGCTCAGCAGAACTTCCTCACGAACAGCATACATTAGGAAAAAACCTTTTTTTAAGGCTGGACACATATTTCTAAAGCACTGTAAATTTTCATACCACATTTTATACTGTAAAATAGTTTTTAAAACCTGTATTCCGGTCAAGAATTTACTAATTCAAATTTACCATTAGACAAGTGACATGTCAGGAGCTTAATGAAAAAGTGTTGAGGTAAGAGTTTGGTTAAAGAAAGGATTTCAACGGCTGCATTTCAAAGATATAATGCAAATATAATTAACCTACCTTTAGATTTGTTCAGCTGAACACAAATTTTAAAAAGAACTCTGCCAGTCTTCCATAGTGGCTTGTTCCAGACTTCCCTATCTCTGTGATATAGAGTGTATGAACTATATATAATATTAGCCAAAATCTAAAGGTATAATAGTGACAAAACCAACCCCTCCATACAAGTTGAGAACTGCCCTTCAGCCAGTATACCTGATTGTCTATATAAATTAAATGAATACAGAATACAATTAACATATTTTTCTTCATCTATCTTCCTTTTCTAAGCAACTCAGTTAAATAAAAAAAAAGGAGCTGTTTCTTTTTCATTGTTGTTAGTTTCACATGTGAAACAAAGACAGACCAACCTCAAGCCTTTTGATAAATATGATACCGTGGTAACTGCAGCATTCACTTTGTATCCCATTTCTCCAAGTTCCTGTCAGCCAGATGTCACTTGCAATGCAAACACCAGAAAAATATGAAATAATAATTTCATACATCATCTATGTGAGCACGAGCCAGTCAAACCTTCAATACAAATTTAAACTGCTACTACATATAAAGCAAATATCATCCAAATAATATTTAGAATGATTGAAAGGCTTTTGATTTGGAAGTGTATTCTCTTAAGCTAAGTAGTCCCCAAGACCATCCAGAAAATTCAATTGTTTCATTTTAAAATGTTTTCTGCCCAAAATTATATCAAATCCTAATGTCTTAGTAGAAACACATGGGATTGGATTGCTGACTGGGCGCCTGATGTCAAAGAGGAATCTAATTTTCCAATGGCATTTCCTCATACTGTCTCACCAAAACACAAAATTGATAAAATTTTAATGGATAATTTTCAGAGAAGGACATTAGCTATCATGCTGGGAAATAGTGCAGGAGAACACCACGTAGCATCAGAAAGGCAATGTATCAGAAGACAGTTTAAATAAATATTAATAAAGCACAAAGCACATGCCTCACATTTTATATTTTCTCTTGCAACTAGAAACAGAATTCAGAAGGTAAGTTTTGCAATAACAGGCACATCATTCTTCCCTTCTTTTCCAGAGCATTTTTTACAAGTGATGTCCTTAAAATATGGGTGTTACATATTACCTAAAAGGGCACAGTGTTCATCTTTTACTGGGGTGACACAGTCACAGTCAACACAGTCCTCTTCTCATTGACATCAATTGTGAAAGTCATATTGAATTCAATGACTACATCACTAACCACTCCATATAACAAAATATTTTTGTTAAGTAACTCTACAAAAAAAATTGCAATGCTGGAATAAATGAAACATCATCCTTCTGGATCTCCTGATGGGGCAAGGTACTGCAAGCACTTAAGACCAAAAGCCATGACAAGATGAAAAGGGCTAAATCCTGCTCCTGATGACAAATAAGTTATACTAGGGAGAAAGGTACTAATTAACTGTATTAGGTTATCACTCAGTAACAATGTAAAGCATGCATATGGAAATGTGCTATTTAAAATGTGTTCTTCTCTGAATAATTTTCCTTTCAATTAAGCTAGGTCATTAATCATTTAAATTTGAGACTTATTCAGAAAATACAAGTGGACAGGCAAAAAGAAAAGTGAAATAAGATTTTACTAACCTTTGTAATTTATTTTGAATTTATAAGTGTAACACAGTGGAATATATTTTGAACTAGACTGACTCAGCTTTCCAGCACCCATTTCTTGTCATTTATTACTAGTTGGGTTTTGAAATCTGTATATATATATTCAGGGTATTCAGGTTAGTGCGCATGCTGATAGAGAAAGGAACAGTAGCATTTATGCTTAGAACGCTATTTCTGCTTTCATCAAGAGTTAAGTCTTAAAAAGTCTTCATAAATATCTAAGCAAAACTTGCAGAACTTTAAAAGGACCACAACAAAAGAAAATCACAGTGATTAAAATGGAGGTTTAATTTTCTGGGGGAGAAAAAGCCTGCCTATACCACATGCCAAGTCTACCACAGGTTGGTATTTTTCTTCTACAGCAAACTGAAAAACATCTCTGAAGTCCTCAGATTGGTTAAAGACTAGGGCTTGTCATGTAGACAAAGATATTTCCACAGCTACTGCTTTCATTCAGAAATGCTCACTTTTATTTCACTGCTCAGAGGCCAGAACCATTGTGAAGAGCAAAAAATTCCTATTTTGGTACAGCTCTTTATGGTCCACTGCACCTCTCTTCTAGTCAGCCTTGGTAGGACACTTCTCCAGATCTAGCCAATAAAATGCTTTTGACACAGCCCAGAAGTCATGCTGGAGCTTGCTAAGACATGGCTTCCCCAAGCCCCAGCTCTGACCTGAGCACAACCAACCCATAATTGCCCATCTCATGGGCCAATCAGTGAGTTAGACCTTCCCCAATGCCTCTGGCATTTTTGCCACACCAATCTGCCACACTGCCATCTAGTCTATCCTCCACACCAGTCACCTTTGCTCCTCCTTTACTCAAAGGAGTTCCCCTTTACAAAATAGGAGGGAAACAGAAAGCTAAAAATTTGGAAGGTGGTGCTGGAGGCTTCTTTGATGTATCTGAGTAGGAGAAACAAGACCTCCCTGGCTCTTTTGTTCAACTTTCCTGCTCCATCTTCTACAAGTGGAAGACAGTCTCCACTCTCTCTGTTAATCAAAGGCAGCAGAAGAGAGTTCTGCTTGCATTGCATAAGCATTCCACTGGGAAGGATAGTCAGTGCAGGAAAGAAAGTTTTGCCAGAGAGGACTAAAATTCTCAGAGGGTTGGCAAGGTGTATTGTCTTGATCTGGTTATTTAGAGTAATGAAATCTAAACAGACTTTTATTAACAAGTCTTTTCACACCTCCTCTGCTCTCAGCAGCTGAGTTCAGCACTGAAAGAGAAAGTATAATGCAGTAACTTTGAGAAGCTTTCTGTGCCTCTCTCAAATGAAGCATGCACTGGTTACCTAACTGTGCATGAGTACAGTACAGCACCAGCATCAGCTTCTGCCAAAACTCTATTACTGGAGGAAATTGCAAATTTGACAGATTTGCCATCCTAAAATCATAATGGCCTAAGAATGAAGAGGAGAGTGAAACGGATAGTTCCCTGACCAGATTTGCTCCACATCCTGGCTGATCTGTGCTGATAGCCTTTGGTAGTAGCTCAAGGGCTCAAAAGAACTCTTTAATTATCAGATTGACTTAGAAGTCAATTTCCAGCTTTGCAAACAGCACTGAAATTTTATTTTAACCAGAAAAAAAAAGTACACTGAAAACACACCACAGCTGCAGATATTTTTTTTCTAATTCAGAGAAAAACTAAGTCTGAGACTTATAGTTTTACCTGTCTCTTTTCCTCCCCAAAAGCATTTAATTTTTCTCAGTGCCAGCTGAACCTCTCTTTTCAGTTTCTTTCCTTTTAAGACTTCGAAGTTTCTTAGTAAGGGGATTAGGTGGGTAACTATCTGTTCATCAAGACTTTGTGGGACATAGTCAGAGTAGTTAATACCAGGTGGGTAGATACTGGAGCAGGCACAGTAGGATTGCTCCAGAGGCTCCTGGCAGTTTGAATAACTGGTACACCTGTGCAACCTATTCCCATATTTTGACTACTCAAATAACACACCCCCTTGTATAACTTGCTGATGGTTACCTGTATCACGCACTTCATTAAGTAAAATCTGAAATTATTACATTAAGTTCTTCACACAATGAAGAAGGAGCCCTGCATGCTGAAATATACTGTGTTGGATTCCACAAGCTGGACTTACTGATCAACTACAGGGAGAAGTTATACCATAAATAGCATTTCACAATATTTAAGCTTGAAAACATGCAGCTGGGCATAGGTTGGTTTTATGTGTCTGTATTCTCTTTGCTTAAGGATTGTTTAGAGATATATTTGCATCTCCAAGACAAAGTACATGTTAATTACCTCATGTTTGCACTGTACTTTCAGGAAGGAAAGCTATATAAGTGCTAAGTGCTATTAGCATCATCCCCTTCTATTTTTCTCTTTCAGCTTTTAAGTGAATATAGTGCTTGTGAAAGTTGTTGGATTGACAGCCCTGGAGACTGAAGTCTAAAGTGCAGCACACCCGCTGAGCCAAACAGAACTAAAATGTACAAAAGCTTCTCACCAAATTTTAAATACATGCTTCATTTAGCTATTGTTCTATGACGGCATGTAATACTACCACTGAAAGTTTTACTGCTGCCATTTATTTGTTCTAAACATCAGTTCAGACTCTTCCTTTATTTCCTACTTTTAAAAACCATTTCTTGCTGACGGGCAACACCCCAGAGACCGCTTCCCTGCCTTCAAAATCCCACGTTCCGATGGAATGCTGCTGGAGCGTAACTTCATGCTGCTGCAGTCAGGTACAATGGTGCGTCCTGGCATTCACTTTGCACATCACAGAAAAGTACATTAGCTAATCTCACACAGTTTTAGCACTGATCACACTAAGTGCTTGTCTGCAGAAATGCTACTCTATATTGTAATCTAAATCTGAGGCAAGGAGGCTTCTAATGGAAGATCTGCTCCTCTAGACAGAAATACTAGTGTAAGAAAACTAAGTCAATACTTAAATAACAATTCAATGTTCCCTGACAAATGGGTCATCTTATTTTTATTTAAACACTAGATTTCCAGGAGTACACCTCGGACCACTGAAAGATGTTTGGATTTTTTTTTTTTTATTTACTGTTTTGAAATCCTTTATGTTTATATGTATATACCAAAAGACAAATCCTACCTTCTAAGATGCCTCTCTTCGCACAAGCACATTCAGATCACTCGTAAAGCTTTCTCTTGATTTCAGCTAGGGCCACTGCTCTCTCCAGGAGATTGCCATTCCTGTAAACAAGTTCTCTAAATTACACAAATGCTTACTGGCTGTTAGTTTCACAGTCTCTTTTTATCCACTGTCTGCTTGCCTCCAGGTGGGACCGTTTTAAGTGAAGGGACTGATCCTAGTTGAGTAGAGTGAGCACATAAGATGCAGAACACCTGCAGTGTGTAGAGCTGATACTAACAGCTGCTGCTTCTGATGCTTCCAGATTTCTTCACTTGTCTTGACAGGTTCCAAAAAGCAAGTTTGGTGCCTGGGTCATCTTCAGTCCTGCGTAACTTCAAGACCCGGCACTTACAGAAAGTAATTCCTTTCCAATTCCAATTACTTTCCAGTTTGGGAAATTTCTCAGGGCCTCTTGTCAGGGCATGCTAGTCTTTTATGATTTCCAGCCTGCAATGCTGCTCCTTTCTATTTCATCTTGACTTGATGTCATTAGTCTTCTTTCACAGAAACCTGAGCATTCTTTTCCTAATTTATCTAGATGGTACCCTGACAGCAGCTTCTTTGATCAAGACTTTGCCATTTATGTCTCTTCTCCCGTTAATCATTCTCTGAAATGAGACTTGTAGTAAAAAATAATTAAATCAAGTCTGGCTGCCTTTAAATTTCTTTGCTTTCTGGGATTCTGGGTGCTCACTTAGGCCAGGCTCTTTGGAGACACTGTGCTTTCTCTGGTATATTAAACAAGCCATTTGAGCTATTTTCTTTTACTGGAAGGTCAAAACAGGTTTTAGCATTGGTGAAACTAAGAGACATTTACAGCATGCAGCTATGACATCCAGACACTTTTTGGTTTGATAGTTCTCCCAAAAAGAATCTCCCATTTTCTATTAAAAAAAAAATTAAATCTGGAGGCAAAGTAGCCACACAATAATTTTTCTTGTCTTTGCTTCTTGGAAAACAAGAATTCCCTATTATGCAAAATGTCTATGCTGAACTCCAGGTTCCCAGTCGTTCTCTTTCTTTCAAATACTAATTTTCAGTCACTTAATATCTGCAGAGAAAAAAAAGTAAAAGACTAATGATTTGTTCAAAAGTGATATTTAAAAAAATCTTTATAAAAATGTGGTCTACAACTTATAATTATCTGCCTCATGTTTTGTGAGGTCTGATTCTAAATGAAAATCTCCAGCTTGTACAGTGCCTCAGGATCTCTTCCCAGCAAGATGGCCCATCTCCTACTGGTCAGATTTGTTCTCTCTTGCAAGTTGAATTCCAAGTCCAAGGCATCTGTGGCCTGGTTCCTAAAAGTCTGAAGGGCCAACTATGACCAACATCCTCATTTCTCTGGCCAATGGAAGTGTCATTAAGAGTTCAGCTTATCTGTGAGATGACACTTCCATCAACTTGAGATGATAAAATAAAATGCCCCAGGGGAATACTAAATATCACAATGTTTAGCACCCTCCTCGTCACTGCGAAGCACATTTCCTTTTGACTTTGCTGACATAAGTATGGATATAAGTATGAGCCTAAACTTACTTAAACACGAAGTGTTACTGACAACCTTCTTCCAGTTTGACAAAAATAGGGGAAAAAATGACACGATATTTGATATGCAGTCACATTATTTGGTTCAAGGCCAGAAGGCCTTGAGGTTTTACAGTGCCCAATATATTTTAGGAATCTGTGTATGTCTGTGTATATAAAATAATTGTAACACACCATACAGATCTACATAGATACGGTTAAAAACAAACTAACTAACAAACCAACATTAAGACTTTTTTGACCTCTATGACAGACCGACATTTTTGCTTAAGCCAGAAATGATCCTCTAGCTTTGTTGAATACCACTGGTTTTTACAAGAAATAGTCTGTTAAAGTCAAGGTAAATCATCATCTGGTTTCCTGTAGTACAAATGGCTGCATATAATGCATGTTCTTGCTATTAAGTCTAAAGTATTACAAGACCGAAATGTTCTGTATCTCATCTCAAATTTTCAAACAATCCAATATCCAGTCTATGTATAGATATATTCTTGCTGTTTAATCTCTTAAAAATCAATCAATATTAATGTGTCTGCCTGAAAGTTTTAAGGTCATTGTCTCCCTTCTGACATTTTTAACTACAGCAACATCACATTATATCATTATAGACTCATGAAGCAACGTACTTTTACATTTTTGCAAGATAATGTCTCTTTTGTGTTTCAGTTTTTATCATAATATAAATCTTGAAATGCAATTTGCATATCTTTTGTTTAGCAAAGGAAACCCCCCCATTTAAGACTCTGTAATTTTAATACATAGACTTTAAAGTGGATGACTTTTTAAAGGAAATGCACCAAAATATTCCAATTTATTCTTCAACTGAAGCGGCTGCTCCATCAGTAAATTAGTAAATTCCCTTAACAATACACTTGCTAACAATTATGGTCTGCCTTCCTTGGGCGCACTTGACAGTAGGGTTGCCGTCTGTTGAGAAGACCATTCATGGATTTAAAGGGCTATTTCTAGGCTTGTACTTTAAACATTGGAAAATACCTCTTTGCTCTTCAGCCTTCCCTCTACTTGTCCTGACTTTCCTGTGCTCTGTTGGTCTCCCTTCCCACCCTGCTGAGAGCACCAGTGCGCTCCCAGCACTGAACTGTCCCTCTGCACCAGCAGCCACAGCCCAGCAAGGGCGTTCAGGCACATTCAGTTCCCAGCAAGTCTGGCCCATTTGTAAAGCCCAGGATGCACAAGTAGAGAGGAGGGAGGACACTTACAGACAGGAACAGGCAGAAATGAACAGGCTCAACCAAGAAATTCAAAAGCAGCCATGAAGGAAACAAAATCAAGACAATGAATGGGAAAGGGATGGTAGGAGCTCTGGCTCTGGATAGATGGATATTTCATGAATTCCTTCAATAAATAGGAAACCTCTAGGGAAATTCAACACCTGGCAATCTTAGTGGATAGTGGTGCTGCAAAGAAAGCATAATGTTCACCCCTCTGGTAAATTCAAGCAATTAAACCCCCTTAAAAAAAAGGCCCTCTTAGGCTTTCTGCCCAGTAAACTCACAGCGAAAAGCAGCTTTAATAAATGTTATAAATCTCACCTCTGAGCCAACAGGAAATTCAAATGGTTTGCATGTGCAAGAGCCAGGGAGCTGCTGAAACAAAAGGTAAATGTGGATATTAGAATAGATTATGCCCATACTCTGACTGGATAACAGTAGATGCAAGAGGCTCAGAGATGACAGGTTTTTTAAAAGCATCCTTTCTACTGCCATCTTTGACAATTTGTGTTGGTGTTACACTAGAAGTTCTCCTTTCTTTGTGAGTGGACAAATTTGTTTAGTGATGAGTTTACTGGTTCAATTATTACAGTATTACTCCATACCATACAACATTATTGGAAAGCAGTTTTGAGTTTCAGTATTTAGACAAAAACCTAAATAAAGAAATAGCAACAAATATCTGTGGTTTCTAAAATGAAAAGATCAAAGAAGAGAGACTGCAGAGAATTTTTGATCAACACCTTGACAAGGGGTGTTAGTTTTAATAAACAGTAAGACTTTTAGGCCATTATTAAGTATGAGATGCAGTCTCAGCTGTGTTTCTAATTTCCTTTCTTGCCTTTACTGCTGTTGTATAAAGCTCTGTAGTGACGAAAATCATTTATTGAAAAAATCTGAGCAGAGCATTCAGGTTTACGTTACTTCACCTGCCAATGAGAAATATTTGCCTCTTTGCCCTCCATGACGCCAAAAGCTGCAGGTACATTCTGTATATGGGACAAATCCCTGGACAGAGATGCACTTGTAGAAGTGAGTAAGAATTTCTTTACTGAGTCTGAAGGCTAAATGATCACAGTACACAGTCCCTTTTGATCATTGCTCTTTTAAAGCCATAGATAAACACAGCCAGATCTTTGTGCACATTTTTTAGAAGTGAATTTAAGTACATAAAAACAATGCATACCTGGCAAAATATCCTGTCAGAAGGAGATTTCATGACAATTTTCTGGGAAGATGTTGTCTACCAAGTTATAAACACTTTAGTTTTTGTCTACCACACACTACAGGCTTATGAAGCACAGAAGACCATGAAAATTAGAATGAAGAAATAGGGAACGAGAGACAGAAGTTTGGATGGAAATAAGCCATATTTGCTGCTTGAATTTTTCATAGGAATCAGGACAAAGGCATGTTCATTCTTCCACTCTTAGTTTTTGGGACAGGATGGCAGAGAGGGTTGTTATGAGAGAAGTCTCTTCAGAAATCTCTTCATCACCCTCAAAAAAAAGCTGGGAATTAATTACTTTATTACAAGAGGGACACAAGAAACAAGTGTCTCTGTTATAATGACTCCATCTCTGGCTTTCCACCTACAGTATTTTTCCTTAGGGGATTATCAAGATTATTAGTAGTTATTACTAGTAAGCCATTACTATGAATAATAGTAATTACAATATAATTTAAGGACCCTAGTCATAATCACTGTGGAAGACTTATGAGCATAGTGAAGGCCAAAGCATTGCACATGCCTGAAAATGAACAAACACAGAGTTACATCCCAGAGAGCACGACACTCAAAGCCTTTCACCCCTAAATGGCCAGTGGCAGCATCAAACCCAGCACTTGTCCACAGACAAATGACTGACAATTTTTAACAACCTTTTTTGACTTTTAAAAGAAAACAAAGTGAAAACAGGAGGATTAGTAGAACCACATAATCCCATCTCTAGCCCCAAAATGTTCTGGTTGTGTGACATTTCTGCTTAGAGTAAACAGTGTTTTAAAGAGCAGCACAGATCCAGACACCAAGTGGATCAAGGACACATAGAGAACATTCAGCCATTATGGATATTCCATAGAAGGGCAACAAGATTTTGTCCACTCCAGTTTGCTTGTTCTGTGTCCCTTATTCAATAGAATTCTAGTTTTTCCTTTAACAGAGAGCAAAGACCTGCCTGCTATGAGTTAATGTCTAACATATGCTCAGCATGGACACACCCCAATTTTCCCACTTTTTACATTTCTTTTTTATGGTTTTCTCTCAGGAACACATGCCCTCCCTTCTCCTTTTGCATCAGTTCTAAATCCTTGTCTATCTTGCTTTCCATCTTCAGAGTCATGACAGAACTCTTCTAAAAGTACTCTGCTGACAATTTCTGATCTGGTTTTCCACTAAGATAAGCAGAACTGCATTTATAACCTTTTAACTTCACATATAACTTCATAACTTTAGTTTACAACTATATAAAATTTTGTAAGGTTTTATTTTTAAAGGATGGTGTTATCTTAACATAAGCTATGAAGTCACTTGATATATATATACACATACATACACTATGTGAGCATACATACATATTAAATATGTATATCATTACACACGGACATATGCTTCTGACAAAACATGAAGAGAGGACTTTTCATGCTATAAAAAATGGTATTTGCAACTGCAATCCAAAATATATTGCAAAGGGTATTAAAATGTGTATCGTTCTATTTCAAAGAAAAACATTTTTCAATGTAACATGCTGCAGCTGTGTTTGTTAAGATTTCCTGATCATGGGGGTCAGTGTAAGAAACACAGCACTACCTTGACAAAGGTGACCAGAAGCACTCTACCCAGAAGTGCCCCTCCCCCTGCATTAGAGAAGGAATTGTAGGTCAGATGCTCACAGGCACATCCATCAAAGCAAAAAAAAATTGTTTTGTAATAGTATATTTAAGAACCTAAAATCACTCCAAAACATATATAAGCTGGTTATCCAACCTCTTTATTACTCTGGCATTATATCTACTTAATTTCTGGTTCAGTCCAGATGCAGCTGAATTTCAGTATACAAACACTGGTTCTTGGTTGTCAAGCCCCACATACCAGTTTACATGAATTTAACAACACTACAGGGCTTAAAATGATAAGCATTCAGGGCTGGAAACATGTGACAACTGCTGTGTCAAAGCTTGCACAATGTTCAGAGCAATAGCCAGTTAGGCCAGTTCTGTTATCTTGAGTACAGAATCATTTCCAATGCCTCATTCTTAAAAATTAGGTAGGCCTGATAAGCCATATCTATTTGCATAGAAAAGTATCCTGTCTAAGTCTTTCATGTTGCCTAACTTAGGCAAGATTTAAATTAACATCACAAACAAGGTACTTACCAAGGAGGGAAAAATGCACATCATAGGAAACCCTATTCATTTCACCTACAAAATTCTGGAGTTTGGTTTAAAGCTTTAGGGTTTTTATTATATTTTCATGCAAAATTTTTGCTTGTTAGCTCATTTTTTTTCCCAAATTCAGCTAAGATCTGCTTTGGATATGAATTTCTGTATGAAAATATTTTTAAAGTTTCCAATTTTGACTCATGGAATTTATTAAGCTATTATACACCCCCATTCTTGCGTGAAATTTAAAGGTACCTCTCATGACTTTCAAGCAGTGCATTCCCCAAAAGAAGAAAGGAAGAGTAAAAATATAATTGTTGAGATTAGGCCTCAAATTTGCTTTAATGTTTGCTCATTTTTAAGAACTGATGCACTCTTAGTGCCCTAGTTCTACACCAGCCCTGAAACATAAGACACATTCTTCACTTTGCTGCTGCATGAGACCCTTTCTACATTAAACATTTTTGCTTGGTCCTTAAGCAATAAGTTAGGCAGAGGGAGTGTGACAGACAAGTTGCTATTTCATACTTGAAACAGCACCTGGAGGGCCAAGACCTTTCCCACTTTAATAGTAGACAGAGAATCATGGCAGTGATCAGGGTCATATGGTGGGTGAGGAAGTCACTGATACTGAAGGATCAGATGTCACTGTGACAGCTGTAATAACCAGGGCTTACTTCCTTCAGCAAAAAAATATCCACAGAATATGGTGAATACACTGCTGCAATATGTACCTCTTCTACCTTTGTGTCATGCTATAAACATTAACTCCTGAAGGCTCACAGTGCAAGAGCAGAGCAACTAACCCTCACAAGACATTATAAAGGAGATATGACAGAAGAAGAGGCTTTTTTTTAATCTTGAAAATTCAGCAGAAAAGTTATTATTTGCTTGCTATTGACAATTCATTCCTCTGAGATAAAAGAACTTAGTTACTAGAGGATCCCAAGCAGACAGCTGGCAGTGATGAACAGAACAGCATTCAATTGCAGCAAGTGAACATCATAAAACAGGCACCACTGGATTAAAAAGTAACCTTAAACTGTTTAGTATACACAAAGGCAGCTAGTCAAAACACTTCAACAATGATTTAAAATCTCAAGTTAGAGGCTAGTTTCAACCTTCAGGGAAGGCTTCTCTATTCATAAGGAGCTTAACTAATCATAACTTTTCATTACTTATCAGAACTGGATGCAGTGTGTCACAGCATGATAACTGAGCTCTGGAAATGTAACAAAAGATGTCTTTTTACAAAAATAATGGTGAGACTAAACCCCAAATGTTAATCTTTGAACTTGGTGGGGGAATAACATCCTGTTACTCATTAAGTGTTTCCATTAGCATGCAGGGAGTCTTAGGCAGGCAGCTCCTGTTTGTGTTACTATGATGTGGAGGGCAGCACGTGTATGAGGAAAGGAGCAGATTTCTGAAACCTGGTCCAGGATGCTACACAAAGTGCATCACCAGGAAACAGCACAGGCAGGATCAGACACACTGCATTTCTGCAGCCAGCTATCTATGGAAATAGTAAGTATACCTGAAAAATAACATTACTTTCGGTTGATCTAATTGTGCCATATTAACAGTCTAGTGTTTAAGAAAACATTCGGAATTTATTTTCTAACATGATAAAACTCTAGCTTTAAGAAAGCTTCAGAGTTACAGTTAAATGGAGCCCAAAAAGGACCAGATTTCTATCTATGTTTTCTTCAGTGTAGTTCCAGATGCATTAAGACCTCAGCAGAGACCTGCAAATATTATGTACGGCTTTCTTTTATCTTCTGGAAAAAAGGGGGAAACAGTATGAAAGAATGAACCAGTGCCAAACACTACAAGAAAGGCTTAATAAATAGAGCCCAGGGTCACAATGTTGCTCTTATTTGCCCTGAAATATATCACTGAAGTTCTGTATATTCATATTTGTTTACATTATAAATGTACTAAATGAGCTAATTATAGTGATCATAATTTACAATTAAAAACAAACAGTTAGAAATTTCAAAGGCTTTCAATATCTTTTCTTTAATCATTCACCCAGGCTCAAAATATGCATTTTTTAGATTAAAGCATTAAAGTTGCTAATTATATTCTCAGAACTAACAATTATTTCTTTACCCTTTTACTACCTTCTTCTGGCAACAAAAAAATGTCAGCACTGATTTAATTTTTTGTTATTACCGGATTAAAAGAAGTTTCTAAAATGCAATTAAATGTGCCCTATAGCTATAGTAACTTTTCTATCAGCATCCAAAGCCTCTTCACTAAAACAACAGCATAAAAAAATTATTCAGACTTTCTAGACATACTTTTTTCTCCTTTTATAACACATTCCTTTGGTGATTATCTCCAATGACAACTCAACCATCTTAATGAGACTCTGTGCAAATCTAGATCTTGGTAAAAGGGAAAAATGAAAGTTAAAGAGGCTGTTAAGAGTGCAAAACCCTGCAGATGTCAAGCACTGGTTCTTCACCTTTGGAAGCTTGGTTCAAGTTCACCCTGAGGCCCTAAGTGAAAAGTTCAATAGCCTCAACTATTTCCCTACCTGATATATCACAAAATCAATTACTTTATGATGGTACATTTGGTAACCTATGCTCAGACAGAATCAAGTTTTTTCCCATTGGGAATTTCACCAATTATCCCCTCACTAAATTATTCTCAGATAAAAGAGAAGTTCCTGCTATCAGCAGGAGTTTCTCCTTTTACTGCCTCTCTTGTTTAGTAGTTGAGCTGGCTTGGAACAGTGATGCTGCACTCAGCCCATGCACCATTAGCTGCTGTGTGATCAGAGTGATCCATGGTGACAGGACACCAAAACATGATTCAGTGCCCACATTTGTACTGGTTTGGAAAAGAAGAATAGTCACTGCAAGCACCCAAAGAAAAATTGTAGCAAGGAACATAATTGGAATTCTACAGTTCCTCAAGGACTTGGTTTCCTCTGAAGAGCCTGGAATGGTAAGGCCCTGCCTTTAAGTCTCACAGTTGTGAACATGATTTTCTAACTGCTATCAACAGCTTCCTTGGCCCAGGCTTCAAGAGCATACTGATCCACCTCACTAGTAGCTCTGCTAAATTTACATCTTGTGTTACTTTTATAACAGCTTGTTGCTGGAGTGGATATATTTATGTTAATTTGTTAATATTGTTTCCAATTTACAGACAAAGTTTTCACGTAAGTGAATGCCAGTCTGAATAATAAATACAAGTCACTGAGAGGTTTAGATACAGAATATGCATTCTGTATGCTGCTTTTTAAGTCAAGCTGCAATCATTGCAAAGGACCATTCCAGCCCCTGCAGTGGTCTGTCCAAACTAAGCTCATTTAGATTAGTCTAATTCTCAGCAGTCAGAGTTTTGCTTCATAAAATCACCAGCAACAAAATTAATGCTAACCAGCATCCTCTGTCAGAGGAGGCTGATGGCACACGCATTCATTGTCTCTGAAAGGGATTATTCAGTCCTAGCACCAAGTAAGTCAGCAGTGATACTGTCCCCGTTGTAGTAATTTTGTAGAATATATTCTGTTTTAAACAGGCATCTTCCAGATTAAAATTCTGAGAGAGAGACAGAGTTGACAATCAAACAGAATTTTGATCTTATTCTTCCTAGAGTAAAAATGTCTAGATATGAGCAGTGAAAATTATGGGAGCTAAAGGAAAGTCCCAACATGCAAAGATGAAAGAGATGGAGACTGCCCAAATAAAGAATGGTGTAATACACAGAGGCCACAGAATGAACGGTAGAAAAACAAGAAGTTAAAATTCCTATTTACCCTTACACATAATATAGGGACATAAGGAGATGTCTCTCAATCTCACTAAGAGAACATAAATTTTAAAAAGAGTTTTATCATGCTGAGTTCTTATCACTGTTCAGCAAATTTACACTTTTCCCACTATAAAATGGGGATAGTACTCTTTCTTCACAAACACAGAAAAGCTTGTTGGGGAAATATCCATATAATTCTATAATGAAGAATGCTGTTGAAAATAGTAAAAAGAAATTAGTTATTTTGAGTGCAGTGCAGATTTGGAGTGCGTTAGCTTGCACAGTGGAAAATAAATAAGGCCTAAGACTATAGACAACGCAATGAAGTCAAAAAGAAATATTCAACACCTTCCTTGTTCCCTGCAAATCATCACCCTCTTGTGCAAAATGAGGCAAAACTAATTAGTGATTTGTAAATAAGGATGATACCCTAACACATAGCTGAGAGAAGCTGACTTAGGATTCTAGGGCCATCCTTGAAATTCCGAGTGCTTGATCTTGCTATCCAATGGACTTGTTTTTTTTTCATACAGTTACAAACAAGTTATCATTTCTACAAAAATAACCGGATTATTAAGCTGATTGTTTGCAAAATTAGTATGAAATGTTTGAATTGTTTCTCTAGAGAAATGCAAAAGATTTCATTTGTAGTCTTTCATTCTGTGAGCATTTAGTGAATTTCTCATAGGAATACTGCATTCCTAAGGAGCATTTCAATTCCTCTGTAAATGTTACACTCTTCTAATAAACTCTAGCAACAAACCTGTTCAAAGTTCATGCTTAGACTTCTGCATCTTTCCAAGCATACTCTTTCTTCATCAAGACCAGAAATATGCCCACCAAAATGGTGATGAAGAACAACTACACAATTCAGAATTTCCTAAGTGCAGTACCTAATGTACCTGCTCCATTTAAGGAGGCATCTGGACAGTCAAGGCAAATGTTGATGGAAGTATTTTGCAGACTGAATAAACTGTCCCAAAGTAAAATAAAAGAGTAAACCTATCAAAAGTTATAATACATACTTTATTTAATGTATACTCCCGAAGAAAGGGGATTTACAGCCAGCTATTAAAGGTATTTTTTTCTTTAAGAGCACAGCTGGAACAACACACTACATGCTTTTTTTGGTAACAGCACAGTAGGAATAATTCTGGATATGTAGATGGATTTGAAAATACAAAAACTCATGGTAAAATTTTGGATGACATGGCTACAAGTTCCCCTGGTAGGTTGGATGAGATAAACTCAGATGTGTCAGAAATACCAAAGCATTAGATGCTGCATCTAACAGAAGGGAAGATAAGGTATCAGGAAAAATTTCTTTACTCCAGCCATTGTCAACCATCAGTCTGTCCAGGGAAGTGTGAGTTACCACCCCTGGAGGTGTTTAAAAGACATGTAAATGTGATACTTAGAGACACTTTCCTTAGTGGGGGACTTGGCAATGTTGGGTTTACTGTTGGATTCAATGATGTTTAAGGGTCTTTTCTGACCCAAATTATTGAAGTGTGATTCTATACACTGTGTTACAGACTTACCAAGAAGAAAAATGGCATGCCACAGAATAAATTTCTCTCTAGTCCATGGGTGTTTTGCAAATCTGTGGGATAAATACCAGCCTATGTTTAAATTCTTCTGTGTAAGAATGTTTGGGATTCTTTTTAACATTTTTGATGAACAAAAACTAAAGGGGCTGGATAATGCAAATACCGATGTCCTTAGCATTATGTGGATTGATGAGTTGCACAATGCGTTCCCTCTGCCACATTCAGGTCAAAGATGCACCAGCTGGAGGCTGAGTGTTTTACATGTAGCATGGTCATGGCAGACACCTTGCAAATGGCAGCAGACACAGCCTTACAGAAACAGGAGGACAACCTGGAGAAGAACCAAGCTGGGGCATTTGCTCAACATCAGATGTGCAGATGTGGTGCTGAGGGACGTGGTTCAGTGGGAACTCAGCAGGGTGAGCTTTATGGCTGGACTTAAAAACCTTAAGGGTCTTTTCCAACCCAAATGATTCTATGATTCTACATGTTGGACTGTTACCTTAGGACAGACAAGCAGCCCTTTAATCTTCCCTTTTGAGCTTCATCCATACCTCAGGATGAACTAGAAAGTTCAATCCACCATTCCTAGAGAGACATAAGTGTCTACTAGAGCAAGTCACTCTTGCTGCTGATCAGCTGTGGGGAATGCAGACTGTTCATTGACTGGATCAAGTCAGTAAATGCTGGGAAGGAATCATAGAATTATCAAATGGTTTGGGTTGGAAGAGATCTTAAAGATCATATAGTTCCAACCTCCTGCCACGGGCACAGACACCTTTCACTAGACCAGGCTGCTCAGAGACCCATCCAACCTGGCCTTGAACACTTCCAGGGATGGGGCAGACACAGCTCCTCTGGGCAACTGGAGGGAATATGAAACTGGGATATCCTCACCCACTGAGGGTAGGAGGGGAGCCACTTGTATTGTAGGCAAATTGTCCAGCCATGTCCTACTAGCTGAAGGCAGCATTCAATATTACTATTATTCTCCATATTCACTGGAATTACTCAATTCAGGCTGAATCCGGACACTTTAACTGTATCATACAGGTACACTTTCTGAAACTAAGAGATTTTCAAAGTGTACATGCAAAATTTTCCTGCTTAGTACACTATTCTGTTGTTACAATCTTCAGAAGATAATATCCACCTAGTCCAACAGCTGACAAAAAGCAATGAAATCGATCATGTCAGAAAGATGCTAAGATAACTAGATAAGTAACTAGTAAGGAAATTTTAGTAAGGAGTTTCCCAGGTCTCCTGTCTACATTGGATATCAGGCTTTATCTAGAGTTAAAGAGGCAAGAACCCATTATAGAGAAAGTCCATGGCATAATTAGAAAACAATCAACACTTTTTCTAATGCTGATTTCTTCTTCACTTTAAACTGCTTCATTGACTTTAATTAAACTTGCCCTGGGTTATGAAGCTAGCAAGCTGCAAAAACATTTGAAAATTAAATAAAATAAAAGCATCTTTCTTGTCTGAAGGGTTTTTGCTTAGCTGTACCACACTTCTCACTTAGAGGATTTTTGAATTATTAGAAATGCTGTATGTGACAATGTGACACTGCAAAACTTGTTGGTTTTGCTCTTGAATTAAGATAACCTCCCACTCCACAGTAAGAATCACAACATTAAATTACTGAGATTATCTTCAATGCTCTTCATTGCAGAATTCCTCTGCTGGTTTCTGAGAAATGGTGTGATGCTGTCACCACTTACATCAGCCCTCCTCCCAGTTTTGTCCAAGGCCAAAGGAAAGGAATGTTGCATATTTAGAATACAGGCAATTTTCATGCCAATAGCTCAGGCCAAGTTTAAAAGTACATGACACAGACTTTGGAGGAATAAAGATATGGCCCTTGTCCTGCCCCAGCTCATGAGAATGTGACCAAAATTCCCAAGAATGAGAGTGAATGGAATACCTTATAAAACATTGAGAGAAAAGAAGGTGGGAACAACCATATCAAATATACTCCAGCCTGGAGTCATCTAGTTTCAACAGATGTGACCTTCACTGTATTAGAAGTGAAGGTCACTATATTCTAAATAAAATAAATTCTAGTCAAAGATTGGCCTGGTAAAGAATTAGAAAAGCTCAGGTCTGAATTAATTTTACAATTTGGTCTGCCTCTATTTTGTGTTGCTCTCTTTTTATCCTCTGAAGAACTTCCTAGAGACAACTGAGGAGGGTTCAATATCTGTACTTATTATTTCTAGAAAAAGCAAAAATATATTTTGAAAAAATTCCAAGTTTTGCTAAGAAAGTAGCAATTACTTGCAACTGCATGCACGTCTTGGTGAAGTGACATAGTGTTTTGTAGAGTATTGTAGTTTAATCTGGGGTTCAAAAGATTTTAATTCAATTTTTGCACAGCTTTTCTATTTCTTTTTTCCCCCGACATCCACAGATATCTGAAAAGCCAGAATTTCTATGAATAAGAATGCTACTATCCTCTACTACTCTTAAGATATTACCTAGATATTGTCACTAAAGTCCAAAGAAAGAGCTTCATAAAAGTCAGTGATACCAGGATCAACTGTATATATCTGTAAATTTAACATATATGTTGTCTACAACAGAATACCTAAAAATATGTTAATTGTCATTTGTTATATCTTGAATATGGACATAACATTGATGAAATGGGAAGAGTTTTCCAAACTGGTAAAGACAGGCAGTCTACAATAAGAGACAACTCTACTAATGTCCACTCAAGCTGTCTAATACCACAACAGAATTACTCCATAGTTTATGGACATTCTCCTTCACCAGAATCTTTGAGAACTTTCCATTTACTTCAACAGATGCCAAAACGAGCCCAAGAGCAGGAAATTAGGAAATATACTGTACCCAAATGAAATCATTGTGGGAATTTAGGTAGGCAGAATGTAGTTATTCACATTTGAATTTGGATAGAGCACTAGGTTTATATCCCCATTCTGGCAAATATATGAGATACATAATAATCAAGAAGAACAGAGCTGCTGGCTTTCCTTTCAGTCAAAAGAAAAGAATAAAGGAGGAGAATGATCTGTTCACTTGATGCTGAATAAAAGGAGTGACATTTATTGCATCATCTGCAAGACTTGCCAAGAAACAAAATGCATTAAGTAAATAATCACATTTGAAAAAAATAGAAGTTTTGTTCTCTGCTGGTGCAAATTGAAATGTACGGTTTTCTTTCTTTTGTGTTCAGTGTAGGGAAAAATCTTTGGAAATTAGTGTCTTTACAAAATACTGATACATTATTTCTACATTCATTGATATAGGTGAGGACACCAAGAAGCACTGAGAAAAATAATGGATTCTCTTGCAAATGTACTGGATTGTAAAATAACAAAAAGTTCCAAATCTTGTAATAGAACTGCATTACATTCTAGCAATGTGGATCCATTTCTGAGGTGGAACATGACAGCTTTTTAACTTCCTACAACAATATGAGACAGAAGAATACTATATTCAGTTGATACCACAGGGTGATTTATGGAGGCAGAATGTAATAATATAAATTGAGTTTCAGAAAGACACCGTGACTAATCTTACAAAAAATGCTACAGGATGTTTAATAATCCTGGTGGGTCAGAAGCTGTTCCTCAAAAAATTCTCTTAAGACTGATTGTTATTAAAGTATGTACTGCATTTGGTTCATTTTTCATTTAACTATGTAGGCTAAAACTGCTGTCAAGTGCAAATATTTGAGTTGTAATTGGATACCCATACAAATGGAATAGAGCCACCAAACCTCAATGAAAATTATAATCATAGAATACTTAAGGTAGTAAATGCCCTTTGAAGAGCCATAAGACAAGCATCTGTCCACATCTTTTGAGGTCTCCCTAGCAGTACTCATGGGTGTTTATTGTCCCATTAATCAAAGACAAAGGAGCAGGAATGAGGCAGCACACTAGAACTCCTTGCATTCTCTCTGCAACCCTTCTCCATTGCCTCCCTTCAGCATTTAAGGCTGTGGGAATTATGTGCTTATGGGTGGCAATTCTGACAAGACTGAAGTGAGCAGAGAGAATGGGAAAACACAACATATATAATTAAGGGCCTTGATTCAAATGTCTTAGAAATGTGTTTTACTGCTAAGGCCTCTGTGTCAGTCCTAGTGGAGAAGCAGAGCTGTTTTCACAGTACCTCTTTCCTTGTCTGCAGAGAGGCTGAGACTGCAAGTGCTGGGAGCTCTGCTTTGAGCCAGCATGGTCACACAAGGAGATGAGGAAGAAAGAGACGCCATTCCATGGGCCTCATGTACACCAACACTACAGCGCCCCGCACTCCTGCCAAGGCCTCTGTGGGATGGCAGTGTGGCGACCCCATGGCTGGCAGGGCCTGGCGACAAGAGAGGCACCTGCTGAGGCACTGGGCTGGGGCCAGGGCTGGGGCTGGCCAGGGGCTGACAGGGGCCGGCCAGGGACAGGGAGTCCTGAGGGGACTGAGGCCTGCGGGTGCCCTCAGGGCCTCGACTCATAAAAAGAATATAAAAATAAAAGTATCTCAAACAGTTTTGGTTTTGGGTTTAGTTTTTGTTTTTAGTTTTGTTTCATAGGGCTTCCTGCCTTTCCACTGTGTATTTTCCCCTGCATTTTCTTTATGATTTAAAATGTACTTACCCATAGCTTTCACCACTGCATGCAGCTCTTTTCAGTTCACCCTTGTTAATGAGAACAAATGAAAAAGGACGTTTGTGCATTTTCAGAGGCTATCCAAATGGGCTGAGATCCACTTACATGGCATCCTTTCCTTGGCTACACAAAACACCAATATTTTTGTAACTCTGGAAAATTTGCTCCACCTAAAAGTTTTGGCTAACACTAGCATTTTCATCCCAAATTTTGGCCTTCCTATAATGTCATAAAGTTTTTGTTAACCAGCCCACAAGTACCTTAAAGAACATTTCTCAGACAGTACATAGCAAGATGTTTAATGTATGCAGTATTTCAGGTTTGGTCCCAATATCTCTCTTACAACTCTCAGCCTTTTCCATCACACAATACACTATGTGGCAGAGACCACCCAGCAATTATTTTTTTCACTGTATTTCACATTACCCTCTTTGTTAAGTTTAGTTGTAGACTTCAACTCCATAAGGTAAAATATTCCTAGATACTTAATAGCCTGTGGTTTTCAATCTATATTTAAACCCTGCTTTATCCACTGATCGTACAATATGTTCAGGGACATAAACTCCAACTTGCCTCAGTTGATTTGGCATTCAGACACGCTTGCAAAATTCTCAGCTAGCATCTATAGATTTTTTATGTTCTAGGAGCTGAAATAAAAATACCATTTATACTGTATGATACTTATTAGAGATGAATGAACAATGCATAGCAAATAACTTAGAAAACTATTGTCTACTAAATATCCATAAGCGGATCTCTTATAATGATTTGATGATTTCTTTGAATTTATTCAACATTCTCCAGTTCTTCTCAGTTTTTATTCATTGCTTTTCAACTTAGATATTTCAAATGTTCAATAGTCATTAGCCAATCTATGTAGTTTAGCTCTGATGAATGTGTGTGAGTGGTGATTTTTAAAGTTTTCACTAGCAAAATTTAAGTATATAACTCTGGTGATATTAATATTTGTCTTGGCTTTGACAAACATCTTGCATGTACCAATGCAGGTACGAAGCAGTTAAAATAATAATGCACAAAAGAATGACTTTGCAAATGTTGCATTTGCAGCAGCAAATCTGGGCCATGCCAGGAAGAACTAGAGAAATCTGGACCGTGTGCTTCAGACTAATAATGTGCTACGCATGACACAAAATCCTACGCCTCTCGTGAGGGTGTTATTCTGCCAGTGAAGTTTCTCAACCCAAAGGAGACCTTTGTCAGAAAATTCTTAAACCTGTATGTGATTTTTAAAGCTCAATCCTCCCCAATGCAGACACCAGACCCAGGACTACAGTGCAGAAGTGTATTAAATGTATAAGAATGTACATTAGGAAATTACTCCCGGTCTGGCTGCCATACCAATCAATGCAGCAAAAAGTGTATGGTAGAACAGAAGGTTTTGTGCTAGAGAACAGATAAGTGACATGGATTGAAATTATGGTAAATTTAAATTGATGGCCTAATTAGTATTATCTCTTTTTGTATTCTCTGTAAGAAATATTATCCAGGAGGAACTCATTTTGCATTAATGTTGATATAAAGTGTAATTCTGCAGCATTTTCATTGTAATCTGGCATTAATTAATGCATCATTATTCCAAAGTGTTAATTAAATTATTACAGAAAGGGACATCTGACCCACTTCAGAAAGAAAAAAAAAAATAAGTGTAGCGCATGAGAATTAAACTTTCAGAGGTCTGAAATGGTGTGAGTTCCCAGAACACTAGGTTTGTGAAGCCACACAAAACCAAGATAAAATATAGACATGATATATGACTCATAAACCACAGTATGACATCAACATTTGCTCACTCACAATGGAGTCTGATGACAGCATCAGAGCCTCAAAGACAGGCAGACATCAGAAATCTGAAATGACCCATTTCTAATAGGGTAAATTAAATAAACTGTACACTATCATGAATTACTCTCAAGGAATTGAACTGGGTTACAAAAACAATCACAACTTGTGCAGGCTCTATTCCATACCCTGCTGCTGGGCAGGAATACCACTGCTATATAGCCAATGGGAGTGCCAGGGCAGTTAATTGGGATGAATTGCAAACAATCCTGCACTCTTCAGTGTTGATTGTCTTGACCTTCTGCCCACAGTCCTAAGGGGCTTCAGTGAAACCTCAAATCAGCATTTCAGTTGTTGCTCTTGTTACTATCAGCTGGGTGGTAGCTTCTTTCACATGCAGGAGAAAACCCAATCTCTACCAAAGGATGTACAGTCTGATTCAATCCCCAGGGAAAGCTACACAAGTCTAATACTGACATAGAGAAATGGCATTTAAGCACACACCTGGGAATTGCACAAGCAGACCTCTGAGGGAATGCCACTGCAGCAAGTGGTGCTCTCTGCAAGGGGCCACACAAGCTCTGTGGAATTGGGGTCTCTGTGAATTGTTAAACCTGATTAATGATTCAAGAAAACATTAGTCTAGAGCATGAAGCAAATCCTATGCGATGTGACCTATCTGCCAGCTATACACCAGAGTTGCACAAGATACTTCCAGGATGTGACTTCCATAAGATTCAATGTCTACACTATTCAACAACTCTGTTTCAACAATTATCACTTTCTTTTGTTACATTTGGGCTTGCATTGAAAGATCTTTAAAATGTGAAAGTTAAATGAGGCTCTTATAAAGAAGTGGTTTGGGTGCAGTATATTAAAGGGAAACTTCAAAGGAGCTCAAGATACCTTTCAAGCTAAGGTACAAAAATTTAAACAAGAACAAAAGCTTCTCTTGTATTTTGAAGCATTAATTGTTCCACTTCTGTTGATGTAAAGTGAAAGGAGAAGCTTTTAGTTAAAAGTAAGTAGTATCAACCAACATGGAATGTTCCAAAGTCTCATGGAATAATTTTAGCTTTGATATAATGGCACAGGTGGATCTCAAATTATAATGCCTTCTGTAGAATATGCAATAATTTTTGTTAGCTGAATCCATTAGACAAACATTAGTCCTTGAAGAGATTATTGGCATAAATCAGGGTTTCACCTTTTATATTTATAAGATATTTCATATTTATAAGGTATTTCATAACTTTGTGAGTGGTGTTTGTCACATAACTTTGTGAGCGTTGTTTGATATTTCATAGCTTTGTGAATTAAGTTTTCTATATCATTATAGCCCGGTTTTCAAAGGATAAAATACACAACATTGAACTGTTTGCTCTTTCACCCATCTGTAAGTTCCCTTTCTTTAAGGAAGGCACAAAACTGTACAAACTGGGGGGACATAAAGTCTGCCATAAGTTTTCATGAAAACTGGCAACTGGGTAGTAAAGAGACAAATTGGTGCTTCCATGGAAGAAAGGTTTCAGCTGAGAATTAAAAAATTCTATGGACTATCTCATGTGGCCAGTCTGTGAGGAGTTCAGTGCCAACCACAATATGTTAGCTTGCCCACTTGTAATTAGTCAAGGTTACTGTGGAGGGATTTATGAGACACATGAAGCAATTACAAGTCTCACGTGAAAGTACATCATGGAATTCACTCAGAGAACAGTGAGCTGGTTTTGTGCGGAGGTAAAGGTAATTGGGATACAACATGCAAAAAACAACACATGCATTGGTGCTGCTGTTCATGAACAACCCATTGTGGCACAATTTAAGCAGACCTGTAGACCAGCTCAGTAGAAAAAAATACATTAAATATATTGAGATGCCTGATTTTCTGCATTATCAATAAAATATATACACCAATAATTTTAATCTATAATGCATTTAACTCAGATCCATATAATACAACTGTGACAGTAAAAATTTTTTCTTTTCAGTTTTGCTTTGCATCATGACAAGAGTATTCTTACTTTAAGCAATATTTAGGCCAGTGGAGACACAGAACAATTAATATATAGGTTTTCTTAATGGTAGATACTGGTTACTCTCACTAGGAAAATTGTTCCTGATTCTCAAGAGCATGAATTTTTACAGCTTTTGTAAGTTTCAATTGGATTCCTATGCACTAAGAATGTTTAAAAATAAGGCCCAGTGTGTCTCCATCAAGACTCGTAGCTAATGGTATAATACAATATGTATACATATATTACTTGGACTGAATGCTGTGTTTCCCCCCTACATTTTATGGGTTGTCAGTCAGTGGAAGTTAGGAGAAACTGAGCCTAACAGATCCAGGAGAATCAGTTATAATTTTAAAAAGTCAATAAATATAAATAAATACAACCAAAATCCCAGTCTCTCCTCTGTCCAGCTAGAAAATACTATATATATATGTGTGTGTGTGTGTGACTTATTTTACTACTCAGCTTTTCCTACCAGATGTTTGAGTGGTCAGTCAAAGCTCCAGAGACCCACAAGGTTCATCTACATGTATGCAAACAATTAATTAGAAAAGTATCTTATTACCATCATTTTTGATGATTCTTTAACAAAGTGACAGGGTATTTTCATTATTTGCTGTGTACTTATGGATAATAACAAATTAAGTGTTGATCAATCAATATAATGATCCATTGACCCATAAATAAATAAGAAGAGAACATATGCAGAATTTCTAATAAAATTTCAATCCCAACAGAATTTGAATTCATTACTTTTGAAATACAAGGCAGACAGTTTGTTTCACTAACATGGATTTGAACTTGCTGAGGGTAAATTATCAGAGAGGCCCTTGTTGCTTTCATGCAGCAATACAATTTTATTAGGAATTACAGGGAAAAATTAATAAGCACTTCAGAGCTCAGAGTCCTGAGGTACAGCATGGCTTAGATCTTGGCACAAACTTGGGAACATGCCCTGCTTGGAGTATGTATTCTTTCAGTTTAAAGTTTATTAATGTTGTGGGCAAGGTTAAAATCTCAGCCCATGTCACAATGCCAACCTCTGAAAAACCTCAGAACCTGCCAAATAGTCTGAGTTTGTCAGCAGTGAGCTTGTACCTTCTTTGGATATTCAGTGCTAATGAATGAGTTACTGGAAATGCACATTCCAGTGCTGCACTTCTAGCATTCTAATACAGTGATTCCCCTTCAGGAGGAATTAGGAATTGCCATGTCTCTCTGCATGGTGAAGCAATGCAAGATCATCATGCAGCAGAGTCACAGTAAGCACAAGAATAATCTTAATTTCAGGTCAAAGTCAGTGCATTGAATTTACTTTCCAAAAACTCACAGTTGGAGCTCAGAGATGAAGCTCTTCTTTTCACTTCTTTCCAGTCTCATTTCTTTCCAACTCGGACTCACAAATCTTCTAGCTCCTACAATGAAACTTTGAGATTGAGCTGGTAATGTTACTGAAATGACTGATTATGAACCATGTTCATCCCAGCAGGGTGTACCAGGTTTATCTTCTGGCACAGAACAGTGTAAAGCAATATATAGATCCTGGAGCTAAATTTAAATGAGTTATATTCTGGAGGGAATTCAGTCCTGGAAGTATACAGGCCCATGCTGCTGTAGCTATATTGCTTTCTACAGCACAGAGCAGTGTAGATGTGCCCATCCATTCTCTCTGTGACCATGATGATGTCATGATGCTCAGTGGAAGAAATGGCATTAGCTACAAGAATATATAGCAGGGAAAAAAAGAGGTTCTAGAAATACAAGAATACTCAAGACACAGCTACACTTAGTTTCAGGAGACTGAAAAGCTCAGCTAAAATTGGGTTTCCTTGTTTTGGTATTTTTTCACTCCCTTACTTTGTTCTGTTGGGAATCAGATGCTCAGCAGAGTATCTTTTAATTCCTTTCACCTTCTTAATTTCAAAGTGCCTCCTTGCAATCCTGGCCAAAGTCTCATCTTCTCATCAAGAAGCTCCTGGTTCAGGTTAGACAAAGTAAATATTCAAAATCTATAAGCCATTGTCTGTTACCAAGATTTTCAAAACTTGTGAACTGATGCTGTTCCTCAGATCTAAGGCCAGAACAGCTGATTTAACTCTGAAATAGCCTTTTAGAAGCCATACAAGGATTACAGAGATATACATGCAACATTTATAAACATAACATAAACAACCTCCTAAGAAAACATCAAAAAGATCAGTTAACAGATCTGGCAAAATCAGGTAAATTTGCTTAAGAAGCAAATCAGAAGATTCCTTAGGAAGATCTCCCTTTCAAAGGCATTTTTATACTTCTAAGGAAGAGAATTTGAATACTTCCAGAAGGCGTGACCAGAACAGAACTGCAAACAAGCCATTATCTAAACCAAGACTGTTTATTCTGCTCAACTGGAAGCCAAGGATGAGTATGCAGGATTTAGTACTTTTTCCTCTATTGTAAATCCAATTTTGTTTTCTCCCTCAATATTCAATACTCTTACAAATGTTCAGGAGTATAAAACCTGCCTTCTTCTTTGCTGGTTTTTATTTTGTCCTAATTCTGTTCCAAAAAATGGCAGTCTTTTCTTTTGGCCCCTGTGAATTTTATGCTTAAGTGAGTTGATGGGAATACAAACACAAGCTGATGAATATGTGAGTATTACTGGTGTGGATGTGGGTGCAGGAGATGGCAAAGGTACTGTAGAAGAGCAGCTGCCAGAGGTAAGCATACAAAATGTGGCTCCTACACAAAAGAATGAGATTTTCAGAGAATCTGGTGGAAAGCCTGACAAGTACATTTTGCTGCTGCTAAAAGAATTTATTTCTGCTGAAACCTATAACTCCTGGGTTAATAAAGTGAACTTTGATGGGACTAGAGGGAAATATGGGCTTCCCAGGAAAGTTAGGACAAACTTAGATGCATTTCTAGAACACAGATTTATGGAAGTGATTGAAGCTGATAAGATCAAAACCCAAGTTAACACTTTCCTTTGCTTGGCTATCACACGCTAAATAGATCTCTGCCGCAGTTGGCCTGCTACCAATAAAACTAATGATGCCTGTAAACAATACATTTCACAGAATCATCAAGCCCATACAATTAGTATCCATGCATGTTGTTTTGCTTGGAATTTTGAAGGATTTTACAGAACCTGTTATTATGTTATAGCTAACTGACTATGAAAATAGTCAATGGCTTCTCAGGAGTGACTGCTAAATCAAAAGGAAAAAAGAAAAATAGCAAGAAAGTCAAGGAAAAATGACCCACAGGATCTGAGGTAGTCTGATTAGTTTTGTATCTTGGTAAGGGTCTCCAGAATGAATAACAATGAAGGATCTTAAAGAGACTGCCTCTGCTACTAGTTGTAAAAAGTATGCATGTGCCCACTATGCGTTCATAAAATGTAAAAGCTCTAACTGGTGCATTCTTTATTCTTTTCCTTCCTGCTTACTAAGGATGCAAAAAGTAAGCACATTATGCTCTTGTTAGAGGGATAGTCAGTACACTGCTGAACACCTGAGCAAATGAAAAGAACGAGTTTGGCAGAGCATGTTGGAGAAGAACAGTTGTCTCCTGTTGGGAAGAGGAGGTTTGTGCATGCCTCCAATAACAAACCCTTTTCTGCAGGCACCAAGGGCCAGCTTCATGGCCTTCCCCTCAACACAGGCACAGAGGAGGCTGCTGAAAAAAAACAAATACCTGCTAGGCAGGGGTGTGGCAGTTTTAAAGCACATCTGCATTTTGGTCATGTGATGGACATATTTCCTTAGGTTCCTCAGGGAGAGTAATAAGAGCTCTGAGGAAATGAGCAGTGTACAGGATGAATGAATTTTTTTGATGAAACAGATTCAACTTGTGGGCTTAAGGTGAAGCTAGAAAAGGCAGGTCTAGGGCTAACATGGTCTCTTTATCTCATAAACTTAGACTACAGGTTAGATTACAAAATACAGGCAGGAAGCTACATTTCCACTACCTCTCTATTTTTACTTTTAATGTTTAAATGCCCATTTCTGTTTTTTTTTTTTTCTTTCCTTCTATAAGCTTTCTTTCCTTCTATAAGCTTCTATAACTTTCCCGATTCTTTTTCTCCCGTATTTTACATAGGAAGTGTTCAAGTCCAGATCTAATTTATACCATCTTGTTTTTTCCCATAGGCTGCTCCAGGCTTCTTTTTTGATGTCTTTTTAATATGCCTTTTCTAACTCAACATTACCTGCAGGTAGATTATTTGAAAGTTCAACTATGGCACATATGGCTCTAAAACTATAAAAGGTAAATACAATTGCTTCATTATCTGTTTATTATTTAGGTTATTCATGTGCATATATGTGCACGTACATGTGCACATGTGTGTGTGTGCATACAAATATATGAACTTCCTGGTGGTAGCAGATACATTAACTTTTCCAACCTATCTACAGGAAAACGTATATTTTCATATTTCTAGTTCACCCATTCAATATAAATCAAACATCACAGACATAATTAAACAACAATCTTTTAAATGCTTCAAAAGTAAATGACTAGAGTGCTAAAAATTGAGCACTAGAGCGTTAAAAATTAACACTACAAATGAATATTACACATTGCTATATTTCCTGAGGAGTTGCTTTTCAAGAATTCTGACAAAAATTTGAAAGATTTGCAAAATTAATACTGTATTTCAGATATTATGGGACTACTACATTTTAGATTCCATCTGTAACTAACCTCTTTGTTTTAGGCTAACTTGCAAAGGAAGGAAGTATCTCCACTTATCAATTTAAGTCTTATTAAGGGAAGAATCTTAGTAGCTTTTCATGGGTAAAAGTCTTTAACCAACGTGCATTTTCAGTCTTGAAGTTACTTCAGTCCATCAAAACGTTATATTTCTGAAACAAAGAACTGGAAATTTCTAGAATCAGTTCAAGATTGCCTTTCTGTAATTCAACATTTACTATGTACTCTTAATAAATAACTTAGAATTATTTTTGTTTTTAATATCTGTATTACAACCCTCTATGGATCTCTTATTAGTTTTGTAATAGTTCTGAGCTAAAACAGGCCATGTAGCTTTATTATACATGAGGACTGACTTTCCCAAAGACCTACCTGCTTTTCAAGTTTTACTAGGACAATCTGAAAAAATTATAAACCAGGGAGATATGATATTTTACAATTAAATGATCAGACATACTTATTTCTAACATCCTCACTATGAACAGTATTGAAAAATGTGCATCCTTTTATTCTTGTTCTGACCTTCTGGTCCAAAAACACATAACTCAATTTTCACCCTAATTTAAAGACTTCTAAGTAACATGGCTATATAGAAAATTGAAAGAACCTCGAAATTCAGAGACATACACTATAGCTCATTCCAATTATTAGCAGAAAACTTTAATAATAAAAGCATTTAAAATTAAAGGGGGTTTTGGATCTTTTTCCTTAATTCCTTTATTGGAAAAAAATCCCATGGTTTATGAAAACATGTTTGTCTGTAATTTGTTTCACTGGTACTAGTTGTGCATGACTCTGATGACAAGGTACATGGAGCAAACCTCCATCTTCCCCTGGATTTCTCAGTTCCTAATTTCACAAAAAAATGGAAGATGAGCATCTGAATTTTACAAGTTGGTTAGACAGTATTGACTCAAAGCATTTTTTAACAAACTTTACTGAAAATTTTATTGAAGCAAGCATATTGTGCCTTAAGTCAAGAATACATGTAATTCATTTTGTAGACCATCTGTATAAATAAATGCCAACTGAAGCTATCTGAATTTCTGGTCTCAGTTAAGTCTTATATATTTAGAACCACAATATGCGAGTGACACAGTAGGATCTTGTTTATTGAGATACACAGTAGAACCTTAGGAACTGATATTACAGTGGAAAGTAATCTAAATTGCTTTCACAGAATTCCTGCTACTTTCAAGTAATAAAAATGTTACACTCTACACTCTAAATAAAATCTTAGTTGCTATCGACAGTTTGTATGAGATTCAGTCAGAACTACCAAGCTGTGAAAATAAGGCCCAGCTTCTGTTGTTTTTGTTGATACATTTGGCATCCAATCATGAAAAACAATGTCCATGTCAGTAAAATGGCCTCCAGGCATTCAGTATATCTACATCGAGGTTAAACATCTATGTGAAGATGTGACAGCACACCTTATAAAAGATATTATTGAGTAATATAGACTTTCTGTAATAACCAAACAGTAAAGAATATAGCTTTTTAAAGGTCTCCCCATGGCTGATCTCATGACTCAAAGATGAGAGACTGTGCTGCAAGCTAAGTAATAAAATCTGGTGGATACTGTGGGCTAGCTTGTGACAAATCATATCAAAGTATTATTAAAGAAGGAACTTGAGACCCAAGACTATTATTGATTCTTGACAGAATTTCTTATAAATAAATGCTGCAATCTGATCCTGGACTCCCAAGGCCCTGGTAGAATTCTGATTATTATAGGGCAGGTTGCAAAACAGTAACATTATTATTAGTGAAAGTTGAAAGAAGCCTATTCAGTGTCAAACAGGTACCATGGTCTAAAAAGACCAGTAGGAAAATGTTTTTCCCAGGCCTCATACACCTACAGCCGCAGATTACTGTTTAAAATGGCAAAATGATTTCTGAGCTTATAACAGGGCTGTGAACGTGTTAGTGGAATGAGTCTGTGACCCTTTAGAGCACTAAGGACACACCTCCATTAGTGTCCATATTCCTGCACTGAAGAGGCTGATACAGTCAACTGAAATGACAGGGTGATAAATATAAAACCACTATCATCAATAAGACTGGAATGTAAAAGCACTTAGTTTCAGCCTAAGTAACTCACAGAAAGTTTGGTTTCAAGAACCAATGTATCATCCATCACTACTCTACCTTCTGTTGACAAAGTAATTGTAAGATATCTAGAATGGAGGTTCAATATGAACTGACAGTTTTGAAAGGAGGAATTGTGTGCTGCACTTACTCATTAAATGTATTTTCCTCCACTAAAGATGTTTCCTTTTTTAGTTTATGTATGAATAACTTTAGTTAAAGTTCCCTTGACACACTGACTTTGCTTTGAATAGCACCTATGTTCATTAACATAAAACCTGAAAGAAAATAATTTTAATGTAGCTTTTTTAACACTTCAAAAGCCTTTAACAAATTGATCGAGTACAATTATGTATTCTAAAGGGAATTTTAAAGAGATCACGCAAGGTTGAAAAGTTCTGGGTAATAAAAAGAGAAAAGCTAAGTGAAAACAGGCACTCTGCATGGAACTTTGACGCACAGTGGAAGAAAGTAATAAAATTATATAGATTAAAAATCCTTAACATCTCCCAATTTTAGACAGACACATACAGTCATTGTCTGTGTTACTTAGTGTGTGGAAAATACCATGCTCACTCGATAATGTGAAAAAAAGGTGTAGAGGTCAAGATAGTCAGAAAATGGAGAGAAGCTAAATTAGCAGTCCACTTACTGCTGAGACTACTGAGTCAAGGCAAATCTGAACAAATACTTAGCAAGGAGATCACACCAATTTATCAACATGGCTGGTTGCCTTTGGGTAGGAATAGATCTAATCATGGCATTCTTCTTTAGCTAATGGCATATTTTTATTGGCATCATTTTAAAAGGCTACATGATAACAGCATTCTTTCAAAAACCTTATGAACTAAACAACACATTGCAGCTAAATGGATGAACTGACATTGAGCCATTAACAAATGAGAAATAGATTCTGATCTGCAGGAAGCAGGTTTTTTCCCTTACATTTATGGGTATAAATTTATATCTGATTATTTCAAAGTAATAATTTAGATGGTGCTTTCATCATTACAGAGTACTGAAATGAAGCCACAGTGGCTATACTCAACAAAAAGAAGCAGAATAAAACCATTTGTAGATGGAAAGTACAGGCCCTATGGCTTCAACCTCTAAAGCCCTCCACTTTACTCCACATTGAAGAGAGTCAAGCAAACACAGATATTCCTTGTTTGCACAAAATATTTTCCCAGAGTGGCAGAAGTTCTCTTTGGGAGGATGCTTCCTTTGCACACCCTTTGTTTCTGCCTCCCTCTCAGAAATGCTGAGAACAGACATAAAATTGCAGAGACTCAAAACTGGCTGCACAGGGAAACAAACAGTGAGAAGAGGAAGAAAAAAAAAAAAGTCTGAAAATAGACTTTGGCAACTACAAGTTCTATGAACTCAGAATCTGTTCCCTCCAGTGAGTCTCTTTATACTATTGATAAGATTCTATGGATGGATCTAGCATATATCAAAGGATTTCTACAATTCTCTATTTTCCCTCCAATCTTCTCTGTTGAACACCAGAATGAGGGTTTCCAAGTGGGAAAACTTCAACTTAGCTTCAAGGTTTACTGAACCCAGGCTTTCAGTGTTAGACTTCATGCAATGGCTTAGTTTTGAGAGCTGATTTGACCTGCCTATTCTTTGAATCTGGTGACAACACTGGGCACAAGGGATACATGACTGATGGTTTGCAACAAAATAGCTATTACTTGGTGTGAGATCACTATCATAATTTGAACAAGATTTGCATTTGGCTGTAGATAAGGGGGAGTCTGGGAGTAGGGAGGTGATGGTGTCAACAGCAGGAGTGTGGGAACAAGACCAAGCACAGAGACGGCAATCTTTATAGCATCTCCTAATGCTGAAGGAGAAAGAATATGGAACTTGCAAGCCCACAGCCTACGCACTTCTCCTCCCTCTTCCCAAAAACTCTTTAGAAAAGATAGAAGAAAGAGAATCTTCCAATCAATTTCAAATGCCTCCCCCCTCTACCTGAATTCTCAGAGACAGTGATATAGGACTAAAGACTGAATAAGAAATTTTATTTTCCAGAAATTCAGAGCTGCTCGCTCAACAGGAAAAATGTCTTCATATTTTCCTTAGAAAAAAATCAAGTTTCATAATACAATGTTCATATAAACTAAGTATTAGAAGTATATAATATGTTAAAAAAAATTAAAGTATATGAGTTAATATTGACTAAATAGTCAATAATCAGAGGGAAAAGACCCCAACAATATTGGCAGCAACAGACCAACAGCACTGTGGATCAGATTCTTCTGTGCATATACACACACTGCTCTCACAGTTCTGCTATGATGTACAAAATGGCTGGAGGAATAAAATATCATTCAGTAAAGTGAGGATGACAAAATCTGTCAAAGGAAAGATGTTAGAAGTAAAGATAAGTTCCAGCAAAGTATCAACTGAGTACATGTTTTGTTTATCTATAAAATGACCCTACAAGAGGGAGGATTATTCTGTTAGGTTCCAGTGCACTTTTCTGGATGGGCTGGAAGGGATGTTTATGTTTTCAAAACTCAACGATCTCTGTTGAAGCATCATTAAATCAAAAACCCAACCAAACCAAACCCAGATTAGTGCCAAGCAATCTTCAGGGAGGAGAGAATGAGTATGATTGAAGCTGAGATTTGAAAAAACAAATCTGTGTGTCGATAAATATAGTGATCAGGACGAGAGAGAGGTGTCAGACAGAAAAACCTGCTGCAATGTTTGTTGCTGCCAGCACACCAAAAATAAAGCCTAGGAGAACTTGTTGAAAAATTGTTAGGGAAATTTGCAGAGCACTACAGATTGATAAAGTTTTTATCTTCAGAAGTGTATCATTTGGGTGGACAACAAGCAACAACACAGGAATCCTACACTGAACATTGCTATAGCGAGATAAGCTGCTCGTATCTCCAGCAGCGCAAGATCACAAATGCTGCATTCTTCTCTACCACATTATCTTTTCCTGGTATCAGTTTTGTCAGGGATGAAGTCAGTTTAAGAGGTTTCTGGCCCTTCCTAATATGCTCCTTCTGCCTTCCTCCATTTCTATAGGCACACACCCTCATGTTTCGACTGGTAGTTGTTGAGAAGGAAAGGAGACAGCAAAATTGTTTGGATTAAACCCCTCTCTCCCTTAGTATCTTCTCCTCCCAAGGCTTACCCTTACAGCAAAGGTATGGGAATAACTAAATGGGCAGAAAGAAGCAAATGGCACAGACAAGGAACTTCACATCCAAAACTCACTCCTCAGAAAACTGCAGTGTCAGTCTCATCTTGTGAGTACAGACCTTGGTATTGAATTAGGAAGCATCATCAGACTTTTAATCACTGTTTACTTTAATTAAGTGCAGGGTACTAATGTATTCAGATAGTAAATGCCAGTCTAAACAACACGAGTAATGGCATTCAGGCTACCTCTGGGAAAGTCTGCATCAGTAGCCAAAAAGCATAGCTACCTCTGTCTTGCTTCCCTCATTCCTGTGGAAAGGGCTGCAGAAATGGGATAGACACAGGCAAGCTCATACTTAACTCCTTCTCTTCTTAAGGCTACTAAGAATTAAATAAAGACAGCACTTTAAAAGTCAAAACACTTATAAGCCATCACATTGCCAAATTAAGGTGGGAAAAGTTACTGGATTAGGAAGAGTGAGGAAATTAGTGAGATTTTACAACATACATGAGGAGATGAAATGTAGGAGTATTCTCAGCAAAATAGAGAAAAGGACTGACTGAAAATTTGCTGTGCTGCGAGAAAGAGAGGAGGAAGAGCCGGGTATCAAATTTATAGGTCCTTTGAGCTCGTGAGTGAGGAATTTGGAGAAGGTAAAATGTCATCATCAGTCTCAGCTGACTTGCTATTCTATTGCCAGATGGGACCATTATCATCTGATTGAATTATAATCATGTCAAAACTCTACTTGGATCCAGGAATTAGCTTTCAGGAAAACCCTGAGTCAAGGTAGAGCTTTCCTGCCTTTGTGATCTGTAGAACACATGATCTGAAATGGGATTTAAGTATCTGTCTTTGGCTCTCTGAAACATTAGTATGAACATTTGTTACTCTTGGTAACTTCTCTGGCTTATCTCCATATTTTCCTTCTCTTTGCTTCTTTCCAATAGACAAGTTGGTCACCTAAAAGGTTTTAATAGTTTAACTATAAAATTAAATGCAACTATTTAAATAATACTTTAAATATGATAGGTTTTTACTAACTGGCCATTCTTGGAAAAGGAGAGATGAGAAAAGATTCATTTTGGAATTACTTGAAACCAAGTAAAAAGCAAAAAGCCCAGCAAAGCAAAAGTCAAATGTCTGGTTTAGACCACATGCAAATTTTAGATAGCATTTCAGCACTAAAGGCATACTTTATCTTGTCTCAGGCAACAGATTTTAATAAAATACAAATTTATTTCAAATTGCAATGAGATCTGACTTAAAAACTTGTGGAGTTCTTGACAAACTATCTTAAAAAAGAAAAAGTAAGCCTGTAGAATTTGTTGTTATCATGGAATTTTCAATTGTGAATAAAAAGGTTAAAGATGCTGAAGTATATATTCCGGGCTCATTCACTCAGTTCTTCATAGTGTTTTAGAAGCTGAGGAGGCAGTCACAGAAACTGCATTTATTTAAAAAAAAATCTTTGGATTTTTTTTTTATTACCAATTTAATTACCAATCCTGGTGGTAATTTCCAACTAGACACAAGACATTTGTGTCTAGTTGGAAAGCCATCCTGCTGGCTTGCCTTTCTCTTTGAAGGAGCAGAAGTCAGACTTCTGATATACAAAGCAATTAGAACACCCAATCAGGAATAGCTCAGCTTTAATTTTAAATTTTAGCAGACTAAGGGCAATTGTAACAGAATTGCTCAGAATGTGGCATTGGTTTGACAACCCTTTAACGTTCATTGCTAACAGAATTGATGCAGGCAGATTTGCAGCATCAAGAAGCCATGAGTTATCTCTCTGTATCTCTCTGTTCATTACAATTGGATAACTATTCATTTTTTCCTTTTTTAAGAATTAACAAGTGTGGTTATGCAAGTCCTGCATCATTTTCATATACTTTTCCTGGAAGGAATGCCTGGAGCTGTTCATGAGCTACCCAGCACAGTATCCCACCTCTGCTTCCAGGTGTATCTAGTATGGACAGCACTGTTTCTTTGTGCTGTGGCAAAAAGGCACAGTACAGCTTTCTGTTTGAAAAGCACTTCCTTAGCATGCCACAGTTTACCATTGTCTAATCTAAAATTTATTATAATTTATTTTGAATACAAGTATTTCTGTATATTCAAGCTGTATGCTCTTATATCTTCAGTGTGTAAATCACAGGCAGTGTAGAAAACAGCATATTCTCATTAAGGGAAAGCTCAGCTACAAATAAGTTACCACAGTGAAAACACTTTTATCTGTTAATGCCTTATAATCATAAAGAATAAGGAAATAATTCTCCTCAGATGGGATTTCCAAGATGAGATTTATAAAAGGGTGCCTAACTCTCCTAGATATTACAGCCTCCAACAACAGATACAGGCTTAGAGTGTGTTTCATTTACAGATAAAAGCAGAGGAGGCTGGATGTAGCTTTCATTTCCAGAAGAGCTTTGTTGTGGTTACTCTGCTGAGTAGGAACTGTGATTCCCTGCAACATTTAGCCCTTGAGAAAAAGAAGCAGGAGACAAATCATGTGAGGAGTGGTAGGGAATAACAAAAGATTGAACAATTCTTCGAGCTTGAACATGTTTCACTGTATTTTCATCTCTGTTTGGCCAGGTGGTAGTTGAAACACATTAAATGAAAAGCTATGTGGGAGTGTAACACTATGCTACAGTTGCACTTTGTGCATACACTTCTTATCTCTTTAGGAACTTATTCCAGATGTTTCAGGAGAGGAAAATAAAACAATTATCTTGGTCATGTTTTAGGATAAGCTCTCAGCAGGTCTGGAAAATGTTTTAATCTGGCCTTCCAGCTCCTTCAGCAAATTCCCTATAGCATTAATTTTCTAAAACTGTTTATGCCCCATTTTATTTTTTCTGTTATTTAATGTGGGGAGGGAATTCAGCAAACATGATAATAAAAACACATCAATATTAAGTGAAAACACTTTTTAGTGTTTTACTTGTAAAATATGGCAGTAGACTGTTAGAACTCCTATTCATAATTAAGAAAAAGCTTATGATTTCAATTAATCACTTTCTCCTGATATATAGATTATAAATTGAAGTTTTGCATAAAGCACACTTAAAATCCTTATGGCAAAATACAATTTCATTGTCATCATTACAAGGTCAATATTTAGCAGCCTAGGCAGGTAGAATTCTGCTTGTTAAGTCAGGGATAGAGGGAAACACTAAATCTCAAGAGATGCTTTAAAAGGGGAAATTGCATCAGCTATTTTAGGTTTCCTGTGGAAACCAACAATCCACAGAGCCCAGGTGAATCCAAACAAATGAACAGTGAATCTACAGGACAACACACATCACCTGTTCCTTATAGGGAGATGTTAGAAGAAAAACCTGTTATTCAAAATGCAATGCAGAGCACAGCAAGGCATTGAGGGAAGGGAAGGGAAGGGAAGGGAAGGGAAGGGAAGGGAAGGGAAGGGAAGGGAAGGGAAGGGAAGGGAAGGGAAGGGAAGGGAAGGGAAGGGAAGGGAAGGGAAGGGAAGGGAAGGGAAGGGAAGGGAAGGGAAGGGAAGGGAAGGGAAGGGAAGGGAAGGGAAGGGAAGGGAAGGGAAGGGAAGGGAAGGGAAGGGAAGGGAAGGGAAGGGAAGGGAAGGGAAGGGAAGGGAAGGGAAGGGAAGGGAAGGGTTGTGTCATCTCTATCATATTCATAGGTTTTGCCTGCAATTCTCAGACCTCCAGGTCAATTCTCTGATCACTTAATGAATACCTGACATCTCTCCCTACACTGCTTGCCACAGAACCTGTCCTTTCCAACAGTGGTCAGCACACACAGTACCAGGACTCAGGGTCATTTCTACATCTTTTGGTTTTGTTTATTCAGTTGCACTGATAAACTCACATTTGCAATGTTAGACAGCTGCTATAAGCTCGGTACCATCACATAATATATGATGCCACAAATCTTGCTGAATTGTCCTTCTTTTCCTCAGTCTAGGACCTTTTCAGACATTTTTTCTAGTATCCTGATTTCATTACAGCAAATGTCATATCTCCTTTAGCTTACAATTTCCCAGTCACAGAACTCAGGCAGCTACTTTAATGTAATGTTAAATTTTTAAAAATACTTTCACATTATACATCCATTCGCTTTTTAAGAGTAATTTCAAAATACTGTTATGTCCTGACCAATTTTATTAGTATTTCTCCCTCCTTTCCTATGATCAAAATTAACATCTGTACAAAGAATACACCCTCTCTTTTAGAGGATTACTTTTCATCTTGAATCATGCATAGAATATGCCTTCTAACTCTATCTAGTGTAAATAATGTGTAAAATAATCAAAGCATCATCATGACCTGACAGCAGAAGCCTTTTGATGAATAGGGTTTTATGTAGGATTATCATATGACATTTCCAAACTACATCATATTTGAGTCATATACTATTGCATTAAATTCTTCTATCATGCTGGATTTGTACATTTAGCAAGTTATCAGCATTCTCTTTTGTGGACAGATTTTTACAGCAATTGCAATCGAAAGCAGAAGAAGTACAAAAGAAAGCAGTGCAGAGGAAGGATATTCTACAAATGAAGAATCAGATCTTGTTCTCATTATGTTGTTTATTCTGCAGTTTAGTTCTGACAGTGCTATTGGATTTGTTCAGTACACCAAATGCTAATACAGTCCCTAAATGTTATATTTTAGAATGTTGGACATGCTAAAGAACACAGTGATGTAACTACATTTCAGCTAAGTTGAAACAAATCCCTTCTGTCTCACATCACTGCATGCCATGCACAATAGTCAAATTGTCTTCATCCCACAGTTTCTCTGCAAATGACCTAAAAATGTAGCACTTTCCCCTAAATTCAGCAACTACTGTGAATGATGCCTTCAGAGTACATATATTGCAGCAAATGACAGTCACACCTTCCTTCCAAATGCAATCATACACCTTAAAAAGTGCATAGAGAGGCTTTAGTGCCAGAGCAAACACAGAGACTCATCTGGTCTTTGGCACCCATAAAAAATTCAATTCATTGAGTTCCTTAGTTTGTATCAAGAATGAAGCTGAAACATCAATACAGAGAATAATACTAGAAAATGACAGGACAGGAGAGGATGAAAGAGTCTTTGTTCTTAACTGCTAATTGGTTGTCCCAGCTTTATGTATGGCACAATAATGGTGAGGGCCATCTATCAAGAACATTAAGCAATATTAACTTACAGTTGCAAAAATAAAAAACCTATTTGCAATAGAGAAATCTTTCAGAGAACAGGTGCAAAACGACCCAAACACTTATGCACCCTCAAAGGAGTGCTTTGGCATACCTTGGATTAAGAGTGCTAGTAAGGTAAGAAGAGTAATCCAAGAGACAAGTAAGTGGAGAAAAGAGAGAGTGTTAGAACAGTATAAGGGAGAGAAAAAAGAAAAAAAATCTGCCTTAGCATGTTCTTCCTTCCTAGACTCAGCTCTACCATCCTGACTTGGGCTGGCTTACCCTAGCTCAAAAGAACCCCTATATTTGCCACTGGTATGGAGCAGTGTACACCAAAAGGCAGATTTTCAACAAACTCATTTTTCACAGATGAAACAATTCCAGGACTTTATATCCATTAAAGAAATTACTCAGTTAAACAACAGAGTGAAGGAGAAGGAGGAAGAATGGAGAAGGGGTGAGGAAGAAGAGAAGAGAGAGGTGTGATGGCAAACACCATATGGTGACTGAGACTAATGCAGGGCTCAGTAGTGTCCCCAAGGCTGGTGGTCATCCATAGCCAAAAGTCAGAAAGGCTAAGATCCAATTCCCACTTCCTACCATGCACCAGAGGTGCTGTGATTGGTGTTTCTCAGCCAAGGAACCCATGCAAACCATGGAACAATCGATGAACCATGCAAACAACCCTCTCATCAGTTTAATATAGTTCAGAATTCTAACCTCTACTGTGGTTTAAAATATATTACTTTTCCACCCAAAATGTCGTGCACATTCCTAATTAAACAAACACACTTCACCTTCTGTGCCCTGAACTAATACTGTCTACTCTGCATACAGAAAAAGAACATTTAAAAATAACATAATAAAATAAATAAAATAAAATAAATTTTAATCGATAGCTCTAAAACAGAATTATCTCCATTTACCCTTTCTTTATCAAGAACTAAGTCTCTAGAGGTCCCTTCTAACCCTTCTCATTCTGTGAACTAGCTCAAGAATCATGGCTTCTGATGGAGCTTAATTGCTTATCACAGTCTAAGATCTAATGGAAATAGCCAAGTATAAAATAATGTTCAATGGATATCAGAAAGAAGAGCATTGCTTAATAACTTTAAACACTTTGTCTGCTAAATCCCCTGTATATTCTCAGTTATAAAAACCAAATCTAGAGTTAACTGACAATTTACCAAGTGGTAAATTCTATCTGAATTAATCCAGAATAGTAAAGATTATTTTTCAACATTCTGTTCTAGCAATCATTTCTGTAGCCAGGTTTTGGGTGAGAAAATGTGGTACTAGTTTTCCTACTTTTGGCAATAAATATAACCCATATAACATTATACACTGAAAACATGGCAAAAAGAAAGTCTCCCTTCTTAATAAATGTGAGTTGATGTAAGTATTTCCTGTTCAAATGAGTATAATCATGTCTCAGTTTGGAATACTTTAGTATCACAAGTGATAACAAAAATATTTGGATGAATACAGTAATGAAGAGGTTAAATCTGATTGTAATTAGATTTCAGTATGCATGGTCATGTGGCTAATAGTAAATTTTCCTTGATTAACTGATCCTGTTTGTTAAGAGCTCCTATTAACATTAGCACACTCTATGGCGGCTGTGGAGACACACCATGGACCAGTGCAAGATTAATGAAGGCAGGTACGCATGCTGATTAGAATGTGGCAGTTTAATAAACTCTTCTAACATTAAATTATTTAATGTATTCATGCTCATGTAGGCTATTCAATGGTCAGCTTGACCACCTATGTGTTAATATTGGGAATTGAAATGCAGAGGATGGAAGAAATATAGCAGTGGATGAGGTAATTAGCTCTCATGTCTGATAAATGGGGCAATACCTATGTGTATACATGTTTTAGCACATCACAAATGGTGCTTTCATTAACTGGAATCTCTTGCTGAAAATTTTCTGAACGTTTAGTTTGATTTTGATCCCATAAACAATTCAGCTAACTACTATATCCAGAGTCTATTTAATATTTGAAGCAAATCTATAGCAAGCTATAGTGATAAAACACATTGTTAAAATACAACACAAAAATTATCACTGAAGCTTTGAAGTCATTTCGATGTTCTTCCAGTGCACTGCTTTGAAACAAAGATAATATTTAATAAACATTAGCTGAAAAGTTACATGCTGTGGGCTGACTCATGTTTTATCCTGTGTATTCCTCTCCCAAATGTCACTAACAAGTGGTTGTTACATTTGCAGGAAAGTTGCTGACAAAGATTTCAAGCCAAACAATTGCTAATTCCAAGCAGTACCAGCATCATCTAAGTGTGGATTTGGGTTACATTCCATCTTCTTATGGGGCAACACAAGTCCCATGCCATATACTGTATCAATTCACATTCAAAGCAACAGAACATAAAGGCAAGGCTTTGATGTAAGGTGTGGGTCAGATAATGTGATGCAGTTTGCTTTCAATGACATCCAAAACACATCAGTAGGAGAGCTGAGGACTGGTCTGGTAGTCCCTCTGCCCAACCCCTTTTGCTGGCATTTCAGTCTCTTTTCAGATCATTTAGTAAATCTAAATAAATGACAGAAATGGCTGATGGGCTTCAATTCAACACTATGTCCAGCTTTAAAATCCTTAACAAAATATAACCTTGCTAAAGCACTTTGGTGAATGAGCACTTTACTTATTGACTGTGGTCTCTGTCCATTCATTTACAGTAAGCCACTCATTTCAAATAGCTTTTCTAACATTTTAAAGATTAAAATGTTATAAAATGAATAGCTTTAGTACTGATCAGCCACGTAAGTGCATATTACTAGAATTTAATTAGCCAAGCTATTACGTCATTCCCAATAGTACAATGTGACAACATTGATGAAAAATCCCCATCACTCCAGGCCTAGGAATCTCTCCTGAACATAGGACTACTCAACAGGATTGGGGTGGAAACTGAACCTTTCCTGACAAATTTTGGGCTCTATCACTGCAAAAGATTTTTAAAAATCAGTGTGTTTAAGGTGTAGCTGAGACAGAGAGACATACATAAAATGTAGGCAGCACTTTAAGGCAAAAAGTAGGACATTGTTAGCTGCATATGCTTCCTTAAGCCATCTGAAAGATTCACAGCATAGCTGTAAAAGAAGAAATGAAGAAAAAATGCATACAAAAAAAAATCCAAACCAAACCAAACAAAGGAAAAAAAAAGACAAAACTTCAGAAAATAAATTGATCTAAAAGAATGCTTTTGCTGAATCTTGCTTGAAGGCATGATGGAGGCATGTAAGCAATGAGCAGAACACAAGCCTGGGTTTGTGTAAGATCAGAGGAGTCTAGAGAATGTCCTGGCCATGCTGCTACATGGAGTTTGGTGATAAGAACAGAGGAACTATTTCTGGCTGGCTGATGTTTCTATGTGCAAGCACAACAGGATTTTATCAACTAGAAAGATTACTTCACAGAATTACCCATCTCAATTTCTTCCCTAATTGGAGCTATCAGATGATTCGAAATTTCTGTCTGTCTTCTTGGATCAACTAGAGTGACACCATTTTTCATCTGCAACTTCTTTAAAAATTAGTGTAATAGTAAAATAAGAAAAAATATGTGCCCTTATTCTAAGGGAACAGACTTCATTAGCTTCCTTTCCTCACCTTGTAATGCAATATTTAATTTAAAAATCTTCCTTTTCTGACTTGGATCTCAGGAGGTCATACTGGATTTCATCTGGTTTCACTGCATGTCCCAGGCTGTTCCTCTGGGCCGTGTCTGCTCCTTGAGACTGGTGCTCTGCTGCATGCCAAATTGTACTCACAGTGTGCCTAGAAAAGACTGCTAATCATCAGGTAGGGGCAAGAAGACTGGCAGTAAGAGAAGAGCATACAGATCCATTCCAAATCAAAGACAGGAAATAAATTATTTGAGGGGACAGGATAAAGGAAAAAAGCACCAATAAAAGTAAAGTAAAGCAATATTGGAAGAGATGAAGATAATGTGAAAGCAACATAAGGAAAATGAGATGGAGTCAAAGTCATAAAAGGAGGATTCACATGCTTGCAAGCTTTGACTTAATCCCTAGCAGTAGCTCCTGAGCACTTGTTGGAATATATATGACGTGGTAGAGAGGAATTCTAAGAGGGGGATGATGCCATTTCAATTAAAGGGAGTCTTCCCAAAAACTCCTTTCAGAGTCTCTGTGAACATTAAGCAAGATCTGTGGGCGCTGGTAGATCACAGAGCCCCATGTCTTTGAGGCCATGTGCCACATGATGCATGGATGAGCATCCTGAAGTTTGATCACTTGGCCTGTTTTGACAGATCTGGAGATAAGGATAGATGATTCTAATATATGGCAGGATTAAGAGGAGGCATTGTCAGCTGAACTGCCTACATCTCCCTAAGCAGCTTCCTTTAGCTTGTAAAGGCTTTGACAGTTGGCATTCTCAGATGCAGATTTCTAGAACAGAACTGCAAGGTGTGTGGTATTGTATTCTCTGACAAGCCTAGGATTCTGAATATCACAAAGACACAAGGACTGCATTGCATTAGGTAATTTTCTGAAGTTGCTGTACTTATTCCTGTGCTTGTCTAATCCTCTCTTCTCGCTCCTCTATAATCTCTCCAGGTCCCCCTCCAATGCCCTTCCAATTACAGTTCCATGCTGCCCATCATGTCGTCAGTTGGGAGATACTAGGTTTGGATTAGCACTAAATTCCCTTAAGTCTCTCAAAGTCTCCACCTGGGTATGAAGTAAGCCTGAAACTTTAATTATATCTGCCCAGCTGATACAAGTTTTTTCTTCCCAGCTAGACATTTGTGTTTCAGTAGACCAGACCAGTTAGCATATATCTTCTGAGCATGAACTAGCAACAAATTTGAAAGAAAAGTTTCCTGAACAAATCAACCAATACTGTGTGGTATTTTTAGTCTTGAACTGTGGTGGTTTTCTAAGCAAATGGCACATTTTTCACAAGTTGCTGCTGCACAAACAGCTCTCAACATAAATTATTTTGAAGTCGGCTTATTTCAAATGATCAGTTAAATCAAGCAGATCATGCTTTCGGTGAAGTTGCCAAAATTCCTACATCTACACATCTATTGATTAGCTAAATCCTCCTGAGAAAGACAAAGGGGCAGTGAGTGAGTTCAAGCTTTGCCTTCCTCCAGAGCATACTTATGGCCACTCCACAGGCACTGCTGAGAAACATAAGCCAATGAATATCACGTTCCATTTCCAGCATTTCCTCAGTTGTACTGTGCTCTACTTACATTATTTCCATGAGCTGTTTTGAATCAACATAGATTTTGGAAAGATAAGACTCTCTTTTACTATTTCAGAAATAGAATCTCTTTAATTTTCTGTTCTAGTATCAAAAATAGTAAAAAGGTTTATTATGTGTCAGGAAGTCTTCACAGCCTAATCTGACTTAATTATCAATATAACTAAAATACTTTTAATAACAATAAAACAGCACAAATCAGTAAGGTCACATAAAAAATCCAAAATATAACTGCATTGCAGTGCATTAACATAACTAAACCAGAGAAATATAGTCTAATACTTTGGCTCTAATTTCCTCAGAAATACCAGGATAGAAATGAAACATTGGCTTGTTTTATCTGATGGTGCCTCGCATCTCTCTTTATGTGAAACTACCTGGGTCAGATGGATAGATAATCTGCCTACTAACAGTTCATGCCCTTGCCTTATTAATCTGTCTTTAAGAGTAGATTTTACAGGTCGAGACCCTAAGGGAAGGCGCTTAAACAGAATACTCTTTGTTGGCATAAAAGTGGCCATGATGTGGCTGTCACCTTCTCCCTCCATTTAGCCTGGAGACAATGCAAGGTTTGGTTAGGAAACACCATCTGTGTAGCTACCTAAAACGTGCTCTTACCCATTTCACCCCACGGCTGGTACCAGGCAAAGGATGAAGGCTCATGGGGATGTCTCTGGTCCAGGGATGGAGGATGAATCTTGGATTCAACCACATGGCCTCAAAGCTTGTGTCTGTAAAAGCATTTATTGGTGCAAAGTGAACACGTAAACTAAGAGCAGTTAGGAAAAAAAAAACAACAACAATTTTATCTTGTTTATACCTTCCTGAGGGATGCACAGCTAAAAGAGCCCAGGCTTTCCACAACAGCATAGTCCAAAAAGTAATTTTTGCACCAGAAGATTTTGATACATCTTTTAGCGCACTTCATATATTTAGATTTGTGAAGATAGACAGTGCAATGTAGAGGTTTAGGCCAGACACTACGACCAGCAGTAATGGCTGTTCCACCTCTGAATTCCCAGGTGTGATACAGAAAATTACCTCCAACTATCAAATTTAACTGATTTTACTTTTAATTTTTATCTCAATTTTTTCATAGGCTGCTTCAGATTTTTTTAAGCTATTTCAATATCCAGACACGCTGTAAGGACTCCTCATGGAATTAGTTCAATTGGTAACTTGACTTTGAAGAATAGATAGATAGATAGATAGATAGATAAACTTATATAAAAAACCTCTAGCTTACAGGAGCAGTGCTGTTGCAAACAAGCAAAGTCAATAAATGTGGGAAAAAAGGTGGCTCATGGCAGCAACTGAGGCAGGACCTAACACTCATACAATCTTATTTCATTCCCTTAAATTCAGGATTTGCAATATGGACTTAAATTATACATTACTAATTTTTCCCCCAGGAAATAATCACTTCAGTCCACAAACAAGGTAGATGGTGCTTAACAAAGGAACAGGGCAGTTATTCAGTATTTTTGTTATTCTCACTGTTCAGAGGGTGGTCCTCCATCTTCCTCAGTTCATATTTGCTTCAAAATGTATTTTACAGAACAGAGAATTTTCATTTACTTGTGGGATTGTCTATTGCACTCCATGGCATAGTATCTGAATAATTCTCAAACATTAATGAATTTATTTTCAGAACAACCCTTTGGTTCATTTAATTGTAAACCATTTTACAAGTGGGAAGCTGAGGCACAGAGCTAATAAGGTTAAAAATATCTGTTCATCCTGGGTTCTTCTGAGATGCCTAACGCTGTTTCTCCTTACTATTCAGCATCATGCAACACTGTAGTTGTTCAAGTGTACTTCCTATTGACCTATTGTGGTTATGAAGTACTTCACTAAATCAGAGCATACCTCTGTGGGGTAATGAAAACACACTTCTTCTGGGTCAGCTGACATGAGCGTAATCCTGTTGCTATTGGCAGCAGCGAGGGTTGGGTTTAAATTCATGGGAATTACAACAAAAACTCAAGCCATCAAAATGAACTGAGGGGTAATTACACTAAGTTTTCTGGGGCTAAAACAAGAAACCTAATTCTCCAACTTGCAAAAGAGCAGTTTAACAGCCCATATTTTCATTAAAGATACAACAGCAAACTATGCCCATGTATCCAAACAGAGAATGACTAATTTACAAAACTATAGCTTTAGCCTCTTTTCCTCCAGGAGCAGTGGTGGGGCCAGCAGGCTGCTTTGCCTCCAGCTTCTTCTTTGAAATGAGCTGTTCCCGCTGGCCAAGGTTGAGATCAGGCTGGGCAGGCCAGGAGCACCCAGCCATGGCCTGTGCTGAGCCTCACCTCACTGACAGCTCATGTTGCTCCAGCATTCCATCTCTGGGAACACTGCACAGGGTGTTCAACTAACACATCCTCCTGGAGACCCTCTCCACATGATCACTCCAGGCCTGGGAGCTATTGCTGTAGAAGACAGCCACCATTTTCTCCCCTTCCCTCCCCGCCCACACAGACAAGGAGCAGGCCTAGGCTTCTCTGCACAGGCTCATGAATGGTCCTCCCCTTTCTAGGATCTGTTATCCTTTGAGGATACAGGTCCCTGTTAGCAGAAATGACATTCAAACACAAAAAAAAACTACCGTGTGCAAAACCCAGCTGGAAACAGCTCACAGCAGAGCTGTCTCCCTTTTGCTCTTCCTCCAGTCCTTCCCTGCCTCCGGGCTTCTCCAGCCAAAGAGAAATGCGGAAATACTATATACCTCAGTTAATCTGATTTTTTTATAAAAGATTTCTCCATCTGAACAGACATAACATTAGGATCCAGTTCTCCAGGACAACTATCAATTGCCAGCCTTCTTTACTGATTTGCATTTTCTGTCCTTGTCTCATGGGAATCTTCCTTGTATTTCCTGTTCTTCACCCCAGCCTCATCATTCCAGCTTTTTCCCACCATTTTCTCCCAGTTCCCATATACAATTTACCAAATTACATTTCCTACCCTCTTCATGTTGAAATCAAGTGAGGTCTCAGGATCCAGAACAAGGTCACTGAGATAACTGGCAGGTTAATTTTCACTCTAAGTTTTGGTGTTTAAGTGCCTAAGTGTGCCAAGCAGCATCACTAGAGGAAAAGTCTGCTCTGCTTCAGCAGCTCTGGGGAAGGAAGGAGGGAAGAAAGGAATGTTGGTGCACTCTAGGGGTGCAACCCCCACACTCAGTGATGCAATCCAGAAGCAAGAGATTAAATCTCACCAGAGAAAAAAGAAATTCAAAAATCCGCAAAACTGACAAGTTTAGCTGCTGAACTCTAACAACTCTCCCTGAAGCAAACAAGTAAAAATTGACTTAATTTTTAATAGCAGCTGATTAGTTAGCCAAACTTTCACACTTCCTTCCTGACAATAGTGAAAGCCATGCCCTGATGTGCTTATCACTGCTGCCAAATGGCAAGTCCCTGCTCTTGCATGGGAGCTTCAGCGATTCTCAGTAACACAATAACTTAAAATAGTGAATAAAGACAAAGCACTGTCTTTCTCTCATTTTATTCTCTTAGCAGAAAAAATTTCAGCAGAATTCCAATGTGAAATGAAATTCTTCAATCTAAATATTTCAACTAGCATCTAAAAGGGGTCTTCTAATGGGTCCTTGCTGTCTAGCTTGTGGCTAAGACAGTAAGAGTGCCAAATGTATGCTTCTGGCAAATAGATGGATGGTCAGACAAAGATTTATGTTTTAACCCTTATGAGCCATCTGGCCAGAAAAGAAACACTGAAACTTGAATTTTGTCTCCCACTACAAGTATTCACTTGTCATCAGTCCACTAAGGGGGATGATGCTGTGGGAGAACACCTGTCTACATCAATTTCTTGTTCCCTTCAATGTATAATTATATATCCCTGGGAAAAAAGGTTCTGAATTTCATACCACAGGCACCTCCAAGTAATTACTTCACTCTAAAATTACATTAAAAGTATTTTGTTGAGGTTTTTTGCATTTTTCTGTTTTAAAGAAGGCAATATATTTTAATAATCATGTGTTGAAAAACTTTATTAAAACCTCTATAAATTTAAGAAAATATTTTAAAGGGTTTTTTTAATATTGAAAACCATCTTCTTTAACAAAAAAGTTCACTCTTAGTCATTCAACACCTGACATGTCAAAACACGAAAATGAGTGTGCAATGTTAAGGCTAAAAGGGGGCAGCTCTCACTGTGACAGATTAGTTTCAGCAACATCAGGAGCCACAACAGAAAAGCTTCTTGCATCTACTTGCATGAGTCTTATACTTAGGTTACCAACCTTACAGCTCAGGAATTGCTTCTTCTGCGGTCTGTACAAAACCAAATAGAATTAGGGGATCATGCCCTCATGAAGTATCTGGACTGTATAATAGCAATAATTATAGAGCAGTATTATTAACAATCAGCCTACATTTTTCACTGTGACAGATTCAGTGCACTATGGAATCCAACTTTTAATTGAAAAATACTCAAACTATAGCGTTGCTGCTTGCAAAGATAAACTTTTCATTTGTACATGGATGCAGTCTTGTCTCAGTCTAACGCAGCAGCTTTGAGGAAGATTGCCCTCATCTGTCTCAACTGTTTGCTATTTGCTAAACATAATGCCTCAAATCTCCCTGAGACTAGAGAGCAAACTTGAGAGAATCTCAGCCTAAGTTTTACTTAGCGTGGAATAACTGCTTCCTTCAAGCATGATTTAAAACAGCCCAGAAGGATTCTCTTTGGATCCCAGAAACTAATGTGCCAAAAATCAGTGTTGGAAAACTGGGGTATGTACTCTGAAGCATGAGATTAAATTTAAAGTCATTGATATTTAAAAGACTGATGTGTCATATAGAAAGTTTATTTATATAGAAAATAGTCACTACAACACATTGTTCTATGCTGTGCTTGAAAAATCTCAAATTCAGATATCACACCATTTGATTTGCACAGACATTAGTATGTGATGGCCCCTCTATATACCCCAAGATACTGCTAGGTTGGTGCTGCAACAAAAGCAATGAAAGCTAGGAGAGAAAAACCGGGGGAGCACCCGTTCTGATGATATTTCTCTTCCGGAGCAAATACTGTGTGTACTGAAGCCCTGCTTCCTGGGAAGTGTCTGGACATCACCTGCTGATAGAAAGTAGAGAATAAATCTTTTGTTTTCCTCTGCTTCTGCACATGGTCTTACTTTTGCTTTATTAAACTGCCTTTATCTTGACATGGGAGGTTTTTTCTGTCTTATTTTCTCCTTTCTTATTTTCCTCCACTCTGTCCTACTGAGGAGGGGAATGATAGAGTGGCTTGGAGGGCACTTGGCTTCTAGCCAAGGTCAACCCACCACACTCCTCCAGATGTCATCCTGGAGAAAGCAGCGCACATCTATCTCGCATATTTGTCTCTGGGACAGGTGGCAATAAATTTCTACTTCTCTGCTTTAATTTTGATAGTCAGACAGGAGACAGGCATTCATTTCACAGTGGATTCCTTTTTGTCAGCATTTCAGAATATTAGCTCTTTCACAGTCTTCCTAAAACTCAGCCTTAGTTCAAATTTCATGAACCCCAGCAGTTGGTTCACATAAAGGTCAGTTTCCTAAGTTTCATCATTCTCCTTTGTATTGATTCACTTTAGCCATACAGAGAAGATCCAAGCTTACTTCTGCTTCACCACAAAATGTTTTGGATGTTACACAGTGGGGAAATGTAACAAGTCTGAACTGATCATTATGTGAAACCATGTTAAGGTAACTTATGTGGAAAATTGGACTGATGCTGCTTTTACAGCTAAAATCCACTAAAGAACAAGAAAAAGAGTGACATTCCAACGAGACATGCATTCCTACTAATTATCAGGAATCAGGGTGGAGGAACTTCAGTTAGTATTTAATACATCATGGCTCTCTTTTCAAGTCCTAGATCTTCTTGAATGGATGCTAATTTAGCATTCAGAATAAAGACCTTTAATGTTTAAACAATTAATATTTACATAGAAAAGTTATGTTTCTTATAATAGGTCAGTAATAATATACAATGAAAAATGCTTTCTCAGGATTTGATACTGGACTGTAAAACTGCTAATGTCACTAAAAACGTAATTTTAAAAACACCTGAAGTAACCTTAACAATAAAGTCTAAATAGATTTATAATGGACTTCCAGGATACAGGATAAGATTCTTCCTGGATCCTTACCTAGGATCCAGACATGAGGTTTTAAATAATACATATGTTGTCTGCATGGAGGCTTAAAGCACAGTTGCACTGCAGCCAACTTAAAGGATCCAACACTTTAGGAAGTGTTAGTTTACTTGTGTCACATTATATTGCAATCTCCCATGTTGATATCCCATATATGTTAATTACCAGAGCAGCAGCCAATGTAATCACTCATCAGTGGTGGCTCAGTGCCAAAAGATTTTCCTATGGTTCTTGAATTTCTGTGCCCTATGTCACTGAAAAGAATCCCTGCTCCTCCTTCACTATGCACAGCAAATACCTCTGTCTTCCAGATACCTCAGCTACTTTGTAACTCTTACAAAACATCTGTGCAACTACTGCAGAACACTTCAGGTGCTGACAGACTGTCAAAAGGGACTTGTTAGAAGAAATCAGAAACATCATCAACAAGAAAGGAGTCACAAAAAAAATCCAGATAAATGTTTTAATGTAAACAGTGAGAAGAAAACTACAATAACAGGAAAATACAGGGCTAAGAACGCAGAGTAGACATGAATGGGATCACAATAGAAGAGCATAAGAGGAACATGGGAGAGGTTAGAGAAAGAAAGGAACTGGATTTGGGTTTCACTCCCCACAGCGGGGTTTGGCTACTATTGAGGCCAACAGAGGGGATTAAAAAATGGCTTTTGCAATGAGGGGCAGTCAAGCCTCTGCCAAGCCCAGACAACTTTTACAAGAAACAGAAGGTGTTGAGAATCCCTTAGACACATGAACTGAGTCTCTCTTTGTGCTGGAAAGATGCAAGGTTTCCTTGAGGAGTGGGAGGAAAGGAAATGCCTTCTACAACTAGAAAGCAGAAGGAAGGCACAGGATTCTCTCCCTGCAAACAGCTCCCCTGGCTCACTTGGGTATGACATTGCCAGGAGGTGAACAAGAAAAGCATGTGCTGTAACTACAGCACTTCAAAAGCCGTTCAATGAAAAATATCACACTGGCTCTTATCATGTATGCTTATATTATAGTGAAATTGTACTTCTTTCAGTTGAATATTACCTTTAAGAAAGGGGCGATATCTATTTGTTTATACTGGACCTAAAAGCAATGTCGTTTACAAACTAAAAACTCTCAGGAAAAGTCCGATACTTTTTCTTATTCAATACAGCACATTAGCAATCATTTAAAAAGTATGGACTTAAAGCAGTATTGCTGATCAAATATATTGCATTAGAAATAAATTCCATATTAAAATAGGGACTTTTACTAAAGAATTACCTTTTTTTTCAAATAAATTACTGAAACTTTTGCATTATGAAAGCTCTCAGGCAAAATTAATGGTTTTGTTTTGCAAATTAATTTAGATATTAAAAAATCATATTTTCAACCAAGATCTCAGTTACTCAGATTAAATATTAACCAAAAGCTGTCTTCTGCTTAAATAGAATTTAGCCTTTGAAGTGTTTTTATTAATCTCTTCTGATGTAGGTGCTTGAAATTCTATGAAAGTGCTGCTGCTACCAGTTCAGTGCATCACTTACTGTAATTTATTTTCAGAACATAATTCTATTTATAAATGAAAATCCTATTAAAAGAAGACAAGAAAAATTAGTCCTAGACTTTGCATTGGTAGAGTAGAAACAAAATGAGCGGCCTAACCTGAAGTGACATTTACAAATTACCTGTTAATTTAAACTGGGTTGAAGGATGACAGAGTTTAGTCGGACTGACAGGAAGTACCGAAGGAATGACAGTTGGGCCTGTAGTGGCCATAAAGCTCCCATAGCAAGCACATTTATCTGCCTCTCTGGGAAAACCTTCCCTTGTAGTAAATAATATATTTTTAAAAATATTTACTTCGTGGCAGCCCAGTGACTGAACATTTTATAGAGCTGAACTCCTCCCCCATTCCCTCACTCAGCCTCCCCTTCTTTTAATTCTCATTTTTGCTAAGGATAAGAGCCCTAAGATGGCCACCTGCCTTTAGTCACATGGTTGATTCATCACCACCCCCCTAAAGCTAAACCACATGATTTTCTTAATGAAAATGAGACAAGAAGTGACAAGGCTTGTATCCTTTAGTTGCTTCAGGATAACATTCATGCCCTGAGACCAGTTCCTTTGTTCGCTAGACATTCTTTGAACAGACACGATTGCGAATCAAGGCCATGCACTGCCAAATATTTATAAGGATAATAATAGCTGCTCTCACTCCACTTACAAATAGCACTGAAAGGACTCAGAACAAAGTGCTAAGAGTCTTGTTATTTATTCACTTCTGAAAACCAAAATGTTTTCTGAAGGAAAGGCTCCAGTGTCTTACCTTTTAAATACTTTCCACATGTACAAACTTTTATAAAATATTTAAGCTACAAATGGAATATTTGGGAGTCTTAAAATAATCAGTGACAATTATTTAGGAATCTGTCCCTCTTATGACAAACAAAGGACCACACCAGACAGCTACTGAAGCTCGTTTCTGCGAGGGAGCACCACATGCATGTGGAGATGCATATATACAGGCATGTGTGCAGGCTACCATAAGGCGAGCTCAGGTCACACACAAAAAGCTCTGGTGCATGCTTAATGAAAAACACTTCCATATTTTTAAAGAGCAAGCTGTATTTTATGTACACATAGCAATGACTGAACATAAATTTAAAATGTTATACGGTGTGTTATATGTGTTTTAGGGATCTCAAAGAGCAGCATCCCCTGGGCCAGGCTGCCATGGTCTGCCCCTCACCCACAGTGCACCATGCAGTCCACGTGCAATGCTGGACCCACACTCTGCTTTCCCTTGGGGTCAAAACCCGTGCTGATATAATGCAGCTGGGTGTCACTATAAACATGTCTCTACATTCACACAAAAAACCATATAAATCCCTCCATGAACATGAGTGTAATTATAGATACAGACAAATGGTATGTGGAGCCCCCAACAAAATTCAGAAGCCCTCATTATAACGCCATTTCCACAGACCTTGCTTTTGAAACTGACAGTCTAAACACAGAAAGGTCAACCATAGCCAAGCCTGCAACACCAAACAAACTCAAGGTTTCTGTAGGTTGGCATGGAAGACTTGCCAACAGGTACCATCATCTTGCAGTAGACATTTTAAATGTAATTCATTTCTGATTTTTATTCTTAGCATGGGACCCTTGATTTTTTTCTTTTTAAATAATGGTTTCACAGGAATGTAATTTTACACATACTGTACAAAAGATTTTCCTTATTTAATAGCAGAATATAAATTCTGGAAGGAAGAAAAAAAATCTTATTATTATGGAAGAAGAGTAAAATAAGATCTACAGTACCATTATTTTTTTAAATTAGACATTGTACCTTAGTCAAGAGATCCAAATATAGACTGTGCTTTGGTCTGTAGTATGTCACTGATGAAAAATGGTTCTCAAATTCTACTTAAAGAGTCTAAGAGGACACAATTAATATTTTTATTTTTCTCAGGAAAAAGAGGGCTCCTGCAATACATAAAAGTTTTGAAACTCTACTGATAGTAGGAGGAAAGTAACAAAAAAGAGTAAAATTGAAAAAACAACCCAACTGAGTTACTATATTTGATGTGCCAGCCACAGACTTCCTCCCTCACTAAAACTGGTTAGGGTTCACCTTCCTCACAGAAAGGAGAAATGACCAGTGGGAGTATCCAACTACAGAGTAAGAAAGATCTTTACTTTGGAGATGTTCAATACAATGAGGAGAAACATAACCCCATCTGCAGCTTGACTCTATGATATAGAGAGCTTTCATGTGTCTTCATGCATCCTTCATATATCTTTGGAGAGACTGTCTTCCATTTAGATTTGGAGATAGAACTAATATACAACATTTTATTAATTCTCTCCCACACATCTTTGCCCAGAAAACCGTGACTACCTCTTGGACCAATCACAATTATTTATCCCAGTTTATTAAGTGTCCCTGTACTGCAAGACTGATATTCCTGCCCTTACTCAGTGTATCAAGGACATATGATAATGATAACGATCAATGGTATTGTAACACTGCACAAAGGCCAGGATGTCAATTCCCTTTCTTCATTAGAAAAAAATACTATTGATTATTAACTAGAGATAGCTAGAAATGAAAAAATGAATAGGCAGATTACCCAACTGCCAATTACCTGCAAAGACTTAGTCAGGTATTTGGGATGCAAATTAGTTACATGTGGTTCTGGAGGTAGACTTCTTCAATATTCAGCACCATTATTTTGATTGGTTGTATTACAGGAGAAGGAATTTAGAGCTACAGTTGCACCAAATTGAAAGATAGAGGTTATTTTTTAGTTTAGTCATGTCTACTTTCAAACCATCACATGAAAAGTTCTCTCAGAACTAGTCCAATGAACTGCAGCAAACAGAGCTAATACTCATTGTGCCTTGGGAGTCGTTATGTGTTAGTCAGTGACTGAATAACACGAAATATTCTACTAGAGAAATCTGGCCTCTTCCAAGTGTCTGAGTGCTACTCTGGCACTCCTGAGGCTCCAATCACAGGATTCGCACCATATGTACTTACCTCATATGATCCCTGTCTAGAGAATCTCCCTTGTTTTTGTACAATCAAAAGATCTAATTGCTTTCTACACATGCAAAAAAGATAAAATTCACTGCTGCCAGCTCGAGTTTATTCTTAAAACTGCAGAAATTCATACCTTTCCCCTTCTTTTCTTTCTTTTTTTTTTTTTCTTCATTCCCTACCTTCTACTGAATTTTAGAAAAGGTAATTCTGATACCCTGGCAGAAAAAAATAAGATCTACAAGGCACTTCACAGCTCAGACTGCTGCTTCAGGAGGTCATGTCCCTAGATATGAAGTATTTCATGTAGGACTCCAACCAGCATTCTGAATTCCCTGATTCCTCTTACCCAGGGAAAATGGGTGCCAGCAATACGTCAGGTGTCTGTACGATGACAGAAGATTTTCTTATTCCTTGTTTGCTAAATAGTCAATTATCTTTGGATAAAGCTCCCAAATGGTTTTTTAATTTTTATTCTACATGCTAAAAAAATCACTTCAAACCTAATGCATACAGCTGATGTACCTTCATCAGAGTCTTTAATTTTCAGAGAGAATTTACATTATTGGAATCCTGTTTTCTGTCCCTCTGGTAACTGAGCATCACAGTAGTGATCATTCAGAGCAAAGGAGAATTGTTTGCATGCCACCCTAAAATCCTTCTAGCTTTGTCACAGCTATAGGACTTGAAGGAGGGATTAATTGAGAGAAATCCTTTGGTCTGTGTCTCACATGCAGCTTAGACCTTACAAAAAGAGGCAGAATTAGGAAAATTGTATTCCTTTCAATTCTGCATCTCTTAGTGATGAGACATCTCGAGGAGCATTGCAGTGTTTTCAGGCTGCCAGGTAGACATCAGATAAAACCAGGAAGCTCTTACTTCTTTATTGGAATCACAGTCTGAGCATAAAAATTATTCAGATGCTTAAATCCATTCTCTAAGCACCACTGGTATTTTTGAAAATCACTGTTCTGTTGCAATACCTTCACAAGAATCCCCAAATTTCTACTGGTAGCAAGGCTGGAAACTGCTTAAGCATGCGAAGCAGTTTGGTGACTGATCCCCACCTGGACTGGACAGCCTTCAAAAATTAGACACCTGTCCATCAGCTCAAAGGAGTTCATCAGATAGCAGCCTGTACAGCACTGCCCAGCCCACACAGCAAGCTGCAGGCTCTGTGTTGCTGCCACTCAGCCTAGTGAATCTAGACATTGCTGTAATACTCAGCACATGCTGTCGATTCCCCTGTGTGATGTGCAGCAGTGACTGAACTCAGGTCTCCCTCCTCCCAGGACCCTCATAAGATAAGATCCTCAGTGGCAAGTCTCTCTCAGCAGTGCTCATTGAGGCTGTTCTATTTTCTTGAAATTGCTTAAACATTCTTTGGGACAAAGAAGAAGGAGGGATGTGTTCAGGCTGGCAGCCAGAACAACCCCTAAGACCCAATTATTCATTATTGCACACCAAGTTTCCCCTGTATCATTCTGATCATGCCACACAGCAGCCATTTACTGGGGCCACAAGACATAAGAGCAAAGCAGAAGAAGCATCAGGAGGGAGGCACAGAAGGAGCAGCAACAACAGCAAGACACACTCTGCATAACAAGAGCAAGGCTATCAGCTGCATACCTACACTGGCCATCCCAACCAAAGGTAGAGGCACCCCAGAGATGCATGGAAACTTAAGGAATGAAGAAGATAGGGAGCACTTTCCTTTAGATGCCATAAAACCTACAAAGCAGGGTTGAAACTTCACTTGTAAGCCACCTGTCTTAATCAATCATAGATGAACTGCACAAAAAATACATAAAAGGAAGGGAAGAATATACAGGAGATAGGATATCCACAATAATTTGTTGATCGTTTGCCATCTTCTCCTTCTACAGAGGCAGCTTTAAAAAATGTGTAAAAGTCCAAAGAATGCACTTCTAGGAGTATGGGGTAGTTTTTCAACTACATAAACTAAGGCAGTATCTGCCAGAAGTAAAACTTTCATTCAAACGTTCTTTTAAATAACGCTGTGTTCTTTCTCCTCTTTACTTAGAGGAGGCTCAGATTGATGGGTTTGCTGATTTCCAGAGGGATCTTTTCAGTTTTGAACCAGATCCTTATTGCTGCTGATAACACACACCAGAAAGCATACCATCATTTTATTCCCACTGGAATATGTGAGACATTTGGGGACTGTTTCCAGCTTTGGTAATAGCTCTGTGCTGTTATGACATCAGCCTCATTATCATGGCCACTTGCATTTGATTCTTTCTAGCCCACAGGGACAGGGGCCTGGAAGTGGCAGTGTGTGACAGAACCTGTGCTGCATTCTATGGAACCTCACAGACTCTTTCTTTCCAAACTGAGACTTTCACATCTATGCTCAGAATACCAAATCTTTAGACAGATGACCAAGACAAGACTGAGGCATCCATACATAGGATATTTAGAGCATTATTTTAAAGAAATTTAGTTCTAGCCTTCATGAATGTATATTTCACCATGTCAGAGTGAACAAAGTGGGGTGTGACAAGCAAATGCTTATTCGTCCATTGCTTTCCATTTCCTTGTCCTCATTTGTATGCTACAGTATTAAAAAGCAGACACACTGAAGGCAAAAAGTATTACTGGCAGAAGTCTCTAATTCCCTTTCCTATGGGAAACAAATAAAATAAAAATATATTATTCCTTCCATCTATTTGTATTACTTTTTTGACCAGTAAAAATTTAAGATGCAAATCCTGACATCTGCCATGAATATTTGTAAGTCTAAACTGGGAGAACTGGTTAATGTAAAATGGTTTTAGATACTTACTAAAAACCCTAGGGCTCTTACTGGATACACTCAGGGCCAAGATATGCAGTCTAAGGAGCTCTTGTGGCTTTGCTTTGACTGAGATAGTATCTAAGTAAATAAATATTCTCACCATCGTGTGCCTTGGGGATGAATATCTGGCCTTATAGCCAGAGTAAAGGCCCTTAGGACTGTGCACTGGCCAAATACTCAAACTACTGACAGATTCAGTGCTCCTTCCCAGGGCAGCCTGTAGGATTTCCTAGAGCTTGAACAAAAATACTGAGGAAACGGTTGTTTAGACTTCCTATAGTTTTTCAAAGATATTCTTAAAAGACTTTGATCATTAGATGAAAATAGATAATATCCCAAATTCACCCAGGGAGCACAGCTATAGGATCTCAGGAGAGTTGCTTCTGTGGGTATATCCTTCCCCATTCAAGGCTTCTGCTCTTTGATACAATCAGTTAATTTGCGTATCTTACATGCTGACTGGCATACGAGATATACAAGGTACACCAGATAGAAATAAATACATAAAATTTTAGCTCCCTTAATTTTACCAGACAGATTTAATAAATGCACATAACTAATGGGTATATAATGACTTCCTAAACTCCTACTTGTAGATCATGCATTCTATTTCCCAGTACATCTTTTTTTTCCAATGAAAAATTAAATTGGAAAGTCAACAAGAAAGAAATCATACTGGGGACATTTTCTATCCATTCATTTACATTTTCACTCTTTGCAGAATGTGGATAGTATATTTTTACTGCATGTTTTGTTGCTATTCAAAACATTTTTTTTAATTGAAAAGCAAAATTGTTAGGTGAGTAGAATCCTGTATGCATAATAAGAGCACAATTTAAAGGTATCCCTAGGCTAATTTATGAAGCACTAAATCAATTGGAAAGTTTTTCCTTTTTCTTAAAGAGGAAACCTGCTTTTTCAGCTGGTTTTCTCTGTTTTCATGGATCATGCACATTGATCATAGCCTGGTACACTTAGCCAAATGCATATGGGGAAAGAAACATCTGAGAGATGAAACTAATGATAGGTACAGTCTTTGCTGGTTTGTTTCACTTCCTTTCCTAAATGAATTCCCTGTTAATTAGTGCGCAAGCCATTACTGAATAAGGTTCACAGACACTGACCAGTGTGATAGAGAATACAATTAACACACAGGAGTTTTACAAACAGGTATCTGTGATTGCACAAAGACCAGGCTTGTAAGTTAACCTAGTAAAATGTTATGTGAAATACCTTTCTTCACAGCCCAGCAAGGATGTGCACAGTAAGTTTCCAATAAACTATGGGAAAAATGTGCATTCCAGAGTAGATGTTGTGGCTTCTTACTGTCACTGTGTGAAAATGATCCTTGGAGCACACACACAGATCTCAAAGCACATTACAAAAGCAAGGAGGTATCACTCCCATTTGTATCGACAGCAGACAGAACCACAAAGATGGCACAAACTTCCTGACTCATCCAGCAGCACAGACAAAAACAAAACCCAAGGATCTTGCCTAGATCAGCACATTATTGCTGACTCTCATTTTGCATTTGTTGATAGTGCCTTACAGAAACATGTTCCAAAGCAATCGTTTATCCACAGATAATTTTTACTGATGGCAGTTGCTGGACTTTCGCAGTCCAAAAGTCCTCTGAGGAGAAATAGTTTGCAGTTTATACACTGCTCTACAGATAGTCCTATAAAGATCTTTTGCCCTAGTTTCAAGCATAAGAAGGTACACAGAAAAACTGATGCGTTAACAGGACCTACTCGACAGTTTTGGACTGACTAACATGTGCACTCACCTTACACAAGTAAAAAGCTCTTCTTGTAAAAGAGGCAGAAAAGACAGAGGAAATTTCAGCTCATTGAGGGCTATTCTGACAGTGTAGACATTAACTGAGAAAGCAGTTCCTATGTTTTAGTTGTTTTCATCTTTGATTTAAAATGTAATCTGTTCCATTACTAAGTTCTCTCATCCTGGGACATTAAATCTGATATATTGTGGAAATTCCAAAGTCCAAACACATCACCAATTGTTAAATTGGTAATGCTTACATCCTAAACTGGCAAAATAGACCTGATTTTATCCATCAGAACTGCATGGATTCAAAGACCTAGTGTTTGATTCCATGGTCATGTTGTATGGCTCTCCTTAACTAAAGAGAACCTAATGATTTGCATCTATATATTTTTGTCCTTCAGAAGGACAAATTATACTTCCTGTTCATGTAACTATCATGAGTGCTGCATCCCCTACATGACACAGTTTAAAGGGTATAATTAGCAAAATGCAGTCCTTACTTGTCTTACAGATGCCACCATCTGACACGGAAAGGCAGAATATTCTATTCTTGTATCAGTGTTGACAATAACCAGAATAGCTTGAACTTTACCAGATATCCTGTCCCAAGAAGCTGCCCTTCTAATACAGGATTTTTTACACCTGTTATCTATAGGAAGAACAGAAAATTACAGAGATATCATTTGGACTTTTTAAAACACCTTGCAGCATTTTAGGTTCAGAAACTGAGATAAACGTACATTTTTCCATTTGAAATACATAATATTATTCCTCTATCATTTCTATTTGAAAGAAAACTGTATTTACATAGTTGGCTTTTTCACTGTGATACTTTCTTCTTACAGCTATGTAATATCCACACCAAAGGCTGTTGAACCAGTTGTTTAGTAGCTCCTCAGAGTAATTCCTTCAATTACTCTGAAAAATCTCTTGCAAGATGCCTTGCCCTAAACTCTCCATAATCAGAGCAGCCATAGAAAATTGTGATATAGAAGTCCTTACCATTGCAATATGCAATCCAATATTTCATCTGCATGTGTACACCTAGGTTATTTTAAGGTAGGCGTTGAAACCCTCAGGCAGCATATTGGACTGGGTGAACAGTCAGGGCTACTGGAAGATTTTACTAAGTTATGCCTGGATTCACCACAGGAGAAGGCAAATTGAACAACGAGAGCTTATCATGGGATTTAATAACATTAGCATGCAATTCCACTGACACTGAGGAGGTGTGACATCTATTCCACAGCTGGACATACAATGGGTAGTGAGAGAAATGTCCCGTAATTCAACAGACATAGAGTTTATAAGTTGGAAGTAACTGGGCTCTTCAAAGGCAAACAGGATCAACACACATGTTGAGGCACTACTTTAAGATCCACTAAACCCCTTTCTGAGGGCATAAGCACTGCACCTGTCTCATGCTGGCCTCATTTGCATGACTGAAATTCATCCCAAATACACCACACAAAATACTGCAGAATTTCTGTGCCTGCAAGAAGAAAAAAGGACTGTTCCTAATGTTTTATTAAAGTCTCGTAATTCTGAACTAGTGTGGTGCCATTTTATATGTGTTGGCAATATCCTCATGAATACCTGTGACAAGTGTCATTAACATAAAATAAAAAGTGGAATTGGGCATGATTTAAAATTTAGACACGCACTTGCCACATTTAAAAATGTACTTCACAGATATATTTTTAAACCCTGTATTTTTCAAAAACAAGTCAATTCAATGCCTTATATTTTGAGTTTTAATTCCAATCAAGCTAATTTCTAGTCATCATGAACACATACCTGCCAGTAATGAAGGTTGTTTAATTAGGTCCAGATAAAATAGCTACAATTCTGTTTCTGATCCACCTGTCAAAGCAAATCAGTCTTTTACATGACTTTAAAAAAACAAATTAGACTAGCTGATGATTTTTTGAATATTCAAGTAGACATACTGAAGATAAATCCAAACCAAACTTGTGACTGAACAAAAGCCTGGAATGTGACCACAAAGATGAAGAGATCTTGTTCTGCCAGAAGCAGATTTCCAAGCTTGGCATTTGAGGATTATGAAGTCAAGGACAGGGTGCTAAAAAGTGCTACTGGAAAGGATAGCAGTGACTTCCACAGCTTAAGGCAAGGTAACATTTCAATGCTATGTAAAATTAAACACAAATAACAATGTTAAAGGTCCTACTTAATGCCCCAAAGCCAGGTGATTTCAGAATAAACATGTCCAACTCATGCCACTATCGCTCTATGGACAAAAAACACTAGTTTTCTCTTCCTGCTACTGTTACAGAAACAAGTAGAAAATCTAAAAAGGCTTAGAGGCTTGAATGCTAAATAATTTCTTTTTCATTGGATTTTAAGATGGGCTGGTAGGCTGTATACAAAAACATTTATGGTAGGCAGATGGCAACAAAAATTGAATGTCACAAATGGATTTGACATATATGATGTTAATTAAAACAACTTAGTACTCTGAGAAATTGCTAGTAATTGCTTAATACTGTAGCAGCTCAACCAACAATCTCCAAAAGAGTAAGATTAGGCATAAGTGCTAGGTAACAGACTAGAGAGAAAACAGTGATTAAAAGCAACTCTCAGACACAAACTGTAAACATCCATAACACAAAAAAGGGTAACTCAAATTTTAATATAGAAATTATCTACTAGGCTCTGGTATACAAATCAGTTAACATGTGCTTGCTGTTTCTGTGCTTACTGTGTATTCAATCCATTAAATGAGAAGTCACCAAAAATTGCAGGGTTTCATGTGGTTTTTCTCATTTGAGCCTACCAGTTATTCTGCTCAGATGATACTTCTCTCATTCTTTGATTCCCTATCAAAGCAGTTCTACTGATGTTACTCATTAGAGCACTAACTTTTCTCCAGTCATTTATGCAGATTGCATTGGCAATTGTTGTGCCTTCTGGGTGATGAACTTTTTAATTTTGGTTGATTTTTAACTCATGATGACTTGTTCTTTCCTCTGACTAACATTCTAAGCACCATCCTCAAACTGTCTTTAATTTGTTTAGATTGGACATTTTTTGATTTGGCTTTGCAAATCCAGTGAGAGTTAAGTGATACTATCACATGTATGCACTGATTTCTTACCTTACACAGATAATTCCTGTAAAATACAGTTATGGTAGAAATAGGGCACAGTTGTTCTAAGTGTGTCAGTTTCCATAATGTTTGGGGGTTTTAATTCTTTTCTCTATGAATACAATTCAAACCCAATAAAGTTGTAGTTTTTCCATTTGCCCCATCACATTCATATGAGAGGAAGTTATGAGTATCAAAGTCTCAAAATTCATTCATGTTTTATTAGAGTCTCTCTACATTATTGAAAGGAAACTTGTTAGATGATGCAGTCTGATTTGAATCTCACAACCTTATGTTGTGAAAACAGCAATGCATGAACTTGTTATGCTTACATATTGCAAACAGTTTAACAGGTCCTCCTTGAAATAAGGATATCACTCTTTTCCACCCTCAGCTAATTTTCCTCAGGCTACAAATGGAACAAATTAGGATCATGAGTCAGAAGGTGAGATTTTTTTATTATGTCATTAGGTCTCAGCTTGGGAAGACCTAAGTACTAACTTGGTTGCCAAACTAAGGAACAGAATTCCACAAGTGATTCATACTCACTTGCCTTACCTAGAATACATGCCATTCTTTCCAGTTGTGGATGGCCAATATTACCTCTTATTTCTGCAGATCTGAAATCACAGGTTGATATAGTCCTGTCTGCATCTGGGAGAAGGAGAGGCAGCTATGGGCTGCTGGCTCTTTATCAGCTGGCTGTTAAAAAATGTTGATTTGACATGAGCATTTGTACACAATATACTCCTGACATTGCATATAACCATATGCTTTACATTAATTAGCCACCACGTCCAAAAGACTCTACAGATTCTTGTCTTTCACTGTCACCTTCACTATACATAAACAGGACTGTACTGAGCTATTTTATTTATGTGCTTTTTTTCCTCTAGATCAGAAGTAGAATGCATTCATTTGAAATATGGTTAGATCAGAAGTAGATGATATTTATTCGAAATACAGTTGCAGCATGGTTTCAGAATATATCATATATTACTGCACTTTGGACCTGCAATATATTGCGAAACTCCTAAAGATTAAAAGAAAAAATAACCTCCAGATTTTTGCTTCCCATTTTCTGGAAACAAATAGAGGCATAGAATCATAGATTATTCTGAGCTGGAAGGAATCCACAAGGATCATCAAAGTCCAACTGGCTCTGCACAGGGAAGCCCCAAGAATCCCACCATGCACCTGGGATCCATGGACCTTACCTTTTGTCCAAAGGCTTCTTGAACTCTGCCCAGCTGGGGCTGTGACCACTGCCCTGGGGAGCCTGTTCCAGTGTCCAACCACCCTCTGGGTGAAGAACCTTTTCCTGATATCCAACCTAAACCTCCCATAACACATCCTCATGCTTCTTCCCCGAGTCCTGTCACTGGTCAGTGCCTGCCCTCCTCCTCCTCTCATGAGGAAGTTGTGACTGCAGTGAGCTTTGCCCTCAGTCTCCTCCAGGCTGAACAGACCCAGTGCCCTCAGTTGCTCCTCACAGCTTCCCCCCAATGCCCTTCACCATCTTTGTTGCTCTCCTTTGGACCCTCTCTAATTGCTTTATTGTCTTCTTATAACATGATGCCCAAAACTGCCCCCAGAACTTGACGTGAGGATGCTGCAGCACAGAACAGAGAAGTACAATCACCTCCCTTGCCCAGGTGGCAATGAATCATCTCCTACATCATCATCACTGCTTCTTTGGAAGATCTGAAGTCTGGACTAAAGCTGTTAAGAATACTGGCAAAAATTGGCCAGTGGCAGATTATTTATGCTCACACTTTACTACAGGGCACTCAGATTATCAGCTACATGACCTAGAAAGTATTTTACCACAAGGAGCAATGAAGACCACGAGATGCAACTAACTCTACTGACATTTGACCAGTCTAAACTGGTTGATACAAGAAGCACATTTGTTTATTTGACCTCTATTTCCTATAAAAACCGCTATTCAAGATTTTGCTTATCTGTCTCCAAATTTCCACTTCTCTGCAGGTCACTGGCTGCACAGAGCCTGCCTTTTTAAGGTGTTTTGTGTCATTTGTTGGTGTTAGGATGATACAGGTACTTGCTTATCCCATCAGATTGGGTTTTTCACCTCTTTATGATGTTGTGTGCTCCAATTAATTTTTATTTAATCTCTCACCTAGCTTTAGTATATGTGGCACATTGTTTTGCCCTTTTTACGCCCTTCATCAGCACAAAACTCAGTCTGTCATTGCTTATCAGTCTTGTAAAAGGGGCAAAATCCCACTTAGACAGAAAGCTTGCCTCTCCAGAGTGCCCAAAATCATGCCTTTAAAACATTCTTTCAACAAGCCAGTGAGTGCTGTACCTTTTTCCCCAACTACAGAGAGCAGGGAGGTGGGGCACTTCACTCTGTAAAACAGCACAAACATTTAGTACATCTCATGTTTTAATGCTATTAGCTCAAAGCATTGAATTAAACTGAGGAAGGTTAATGACAGGTTTCAGTCATGATTGCAGTGACCATGATAAAGGAATGGGGCATGAGAATGGCAGTTCTAACAATTAAACCCTCTCAACACATTGCTTTAACATTACTGCCATAACACAGTGAAATGCCACAGTTAATCAGATCACAGCTGCTGCCAACGCTCTCGACCAAGTTCTTGTGACTCCCCTGTCGGGACGTCCTACAAAATGATCATGTTCTTCATTAATGCTAAGTAAAGGTAGATGTCACACAATTATTTATGGTTATAATTGTTTATGGTTACAAATATATTAATTTTTTATGGTTATAAATATAGGAGTTGACTTTCATTCTAATTTTTAATTGGCATTATAAATACGTAACGTACAGTTGAATCCCTGGTCCCCTGTAAATCTCAGCTTCCACAAAATAAAAGGCTACAAGCACCTAGCAGCATGTTGCACCATACAAGGCTTCCAGTATATGCTGGAAGTATTTTGCTTACCTCACTAAATACCAGAAGCAAATCTGGCACTAGATCAGTCAGTAACATCTTATTTCAAATATTTCTTGCTCTGCCTCTATTAGATTATAAGCAAACATCTGATTGGTTGAAAGCTCCTGCAGGGTCCCATCACATTTTACGATTGGCCCTTTCTCCATATCAGTAAAATTCAATCACAATGTATTTCTAGTGCTAGCACATGTCTGAGGAATAAAAGGGATCGCTTTTTGCTGTAGTATGCTCTCATGTCCTCACTGAGGACAAAAGGAAATCAAGGCTTGCAGAAGAAGGACAATTTTGGTCAGCAGTAACAGCATTAGATGTGGATGTACTAGACCTTAGTTCAAGTCTGTTTCCTCTGTGCCTTGAGCAAGTGAGTGGGATTATTTCTATAAATAGGATTAAGAGCACTTACAACTACAACTCCAGGATATTTCAGAGTTAAACAACTAAAGGATTTTGGCCTATTTAGATACTTTAATAACACAAACTCCCCAAAGCAGAGAATAATGAGAGTAATGTCTGATAAATGTTGCTACTCTCTTCTTTATATAGTGAGGGGTTGTGGCTTCTACAATTTTATAGCTACAAATTTGAGGAAATAGGTTATGGAAAAGTTAATGTAAGGTTTTAATCATAATTTTGATGACCATGTCCTAACAAAAGCCAGGGATTATTGCAATTAAAAAAGAATACCAAAATTCTATTTATCCATTGCCAGAACACAAAGAAATGCCACCATTAATTATACACCACATTGATTACTAAAAAAGTTGCCATGTATCCCTTTGACACAACAATCACTGGAATGGTGATATTATACCACTGTCCACCAATACTATCGCTCTACAACCTTCACTTATTGGTGCCATATGCTATTGCTCAAAATGTTAATCACATAGTTTGTGTAGACTGGAAGCAAAAAAATCTCACTGAAACCTGTGACTTGGATCTTTCTTTACCATCCTATAATACAGAGCAGAATCCTCCTCTTTGTTCATAAAAATATGCACCTATAAAATAATGTATGTACTGTCTGCTGAATATTCTCTACTATTCATGAAGTTAAAATTAACTCCTTATTTTAATTGCTTATCAGTTCCATAAGCATAATTCTCATGATTTAACTTGCTTTCATGGGGATCTGCTACCTTTCCATATAGAACTTCACATTTTTATGAATTTTTACTGTTTAAAATGTATATGTATGTAAATTATTATGCATCTGAGCCTTTCACATCAGAGGTACACTATAAATACTAAATCAACGTGGAAAACATCATGTCTGCTTTAACTTGACTTGATTATGGCTAAATATGAAAAAATAAATTAGCATTTTACTCTATTTTTAGTTGTCTTCATTGTATTATACTGTGTATTTGCTTCAAGTGAGTAGATTAACACCCCTCCCAACTATTTCCTATAGGCTTATGCTAATAAAATGTAACTTAAAAAAACACAAGGGACTAGCAAGAGAAAGTCAGGTGTCTCATACAGATGTTCCTTAACTGAAGGACAAATATGCTGGAAACCTTGGGATACTGAGTTTTGTCTTTTCTCAGAACAGATCTACCTATTGCAGCTGGTAAATGTAGCACAAGCTGGGTTAAAAAATGGCTGAGACAATACAAAGCTTTCTTCTAATTTAGATTATATTTTTGCTCATGTTTTCCATAATTTATTATTGATTTTTCTTAGATTTATTACCTATATTTGAGCTAGTGATTCAAGCAATTTTAAAAATAAAGCAAATAAAGCTACAAAATGCTGCAATTCAGCAATTATGCCAAAGACCATTTTTCTTCTTCATAGACGTGATTGACATAAGAATGTGACTCAGGAAGAAAACATTATTAATATGAAGAAAAGTTACAACTTTTGAATTATGTTGGCTCACTTTGGAAGTAATTCCCTGGGTTAGATCTGCATTGCATATTCTGATAAGTATATATAGATTCTCTTTACACATTTTAGCTTGCTTAATAATTTTGCTAAATGCAGAAGAGGGGAAAATAAAGACATATTAATAAACAAGCAATTAAACAGGTTAGGGCAACAATGCAATGCTGGTCATTCAGGAACCCTGTGCTAATTTTAATTAGCTACTTTCCCTTGCTTTCAAATGTAATTAAAGCAGCTTAGTTGTGCTCAGTGATGCAAACCACCTTATTTAATCACTAACGTTATTTCCCTGAACTATTAATGATTTTCAAAATGCTTGTTTATGCAGAATTAGAACAGTAATTATCTTACCAGTTAATTTTGTACCTTCACATTTCACACCTTGCTCAAACGTCATTCATTTACCATAGCCTTTCTGTCAAAACAAAGAAATGCTTGTTCTAAATGTGCTTCTGACTGCCAAATTGAAAGCCAAGTTTTGTAACACTAATAAAGTAGCTCCCAAGTGAAACAGGTGTAGTAATTTAGACCCTTCCTGTCTTAAGCTTGCACGTACATGCTATGTCTTTTCTTTATTAGCTTTAAAATGAGAGCTTGGTGTGCAAAATAAGCTATTTAATTCAGACTTGTGGAGCAGAATATAATCTTTAATTTAAACTAGAGCCGTAAAAAAAGGCTTTTAATTTTAACTGGCATGTGCGTGTGAATTTGAATTAATAATCCAGAAAATTGAAACTGTTTTGCTGCTGTTGCCGGATAGTGACTGTTCTTCACATGCCCTTAGTTTTCACTCACTCCATTTCTCTCTCCCAGGCTTTGCTTAGTGCCTATTCCATGATGTTGCTGTCTTACAGAAAGGGAATTCTTATAAAAAATATCTAAAAAGCTCAGTTGATTGAACTCTTGCAAAAGTATATTGTGTTGAAAGAAATTTTTATGTCTGTATATTTTGGTTTACAAAAGGACTGTCATTGGTATATTCATTACATCTATTTAAGGCAGAATTTAAATACACCATGAATTTATAAATTCATAAATCATCAGATTTTTTTCCTGTTATTTCTTTTAGTGTAAGTTAACAACTAATTGGCCTTTTAATCACAAAATACAACAGCCTTACAATCGGCGAATCACTCTTTCTCCTGACTCTTGTGAGAAAGGGAAGTCTTCTCTATTACCAGGAAAACTAAGCAACTGCCTAAAGTCATGAAAAGAAAATCTGTGGCAGAATGAGAAGAGAAGAAACTCCATCTTTCAGCTGCTCTGAACAGTCTCTGAGGTCTCCCACACTCGCCCCAGCTGCGCAGCAAGTTCTGGTGGTGAGCACTAAAGGCTGCTGGTGCAGGAGATGGCTTGTGGGCAGATGGGCCACCCATCAAGAGTCATTCTGACTCTCCCCTCTTGGCCACATCAGACTAAATATCTGTCTGTGCAACCCAATTCAATAAGTTCAACATTCAATTTACAAAACTAGAAGACAGCCTAAAAATCCCACTGTAAATGAGGCCTCTCTTGTATACATTGCATCTGTGGATAGCTCAAATACACATCTGGCTAAATTCCTTCTGAAGAAGGGGACAAAAAAGACTGGACTTGATGCACTGCTTCTACTGCTCACATAATTTTTGCAGGAAACATAATTGCAAACATAGTATAAGATTTCAGTTTCTTAAGGCTTGTTAATGCAATTAAATTTAAACACAAAAGCAATGCATTGGACTTCCACTGGACCCCCTTTCTTTAAAGGGCAAAGTTACCCATGTAAGAAAAAAGGATGGCTGGATGGACACCTAAAAAGAGGCCAACAATAATTTTGCATGCGTTCATTAGAGGTACAGAGTTACTACAGTCAAGATTTTAAATACTACATCACATTTTGCAAATATTCTTTCCAAATACATTATAAATCATACAAAAGAAAGCAAATCAATGTGCAAAAAAATGGTTTTAGTTAAAAAGCCATATTTTTTCAAAAACCTTTACATGTACCTTGACAAAGCAGTTATCTTTTAATATATTTAAATGTATTATATTTTTCCAGAGAGTCTATAAATTTGAGACAGCTAAAATTATTTCAATATTTTCAGAATACCCAAGATTCATGGTCTCCTGGCAACTAGCAATCACATGGCTGGAGAGGTTTTGGCCTACTGTTACAATGCCATTATATGTTTGGTTGATGATTTATTCAAGTCCAGTTGCAAACCTGCTGTTAGCTCCCTCATTGCTTTAATGCAGCCAGTCTACCATTCATAACTGTCAGGAACCAATTCATTGGGACTTGAGCTTATTAAGCACCCAAAGTGTGCACTGAACATATGCAGTTTTGTGCCTCGGAATGTGAATAAACACTATCCTTTCCATCCATTTAAATTGAGCCTCTGATGTTTTTAACACCATGCGTTATTTTTATCTTGTTATCAGAATACTCAGCCATGAACTCCTAAGAATCCATAGTGCACAGCTTGGTGTTAGCAGGTGTCAGCAAAGCCTGGCAACCTCCTGTCTAACAGGGCACAGGCACAGAGGGAGAGGGTGGCTTAACACACTGTACTTGCAAAAAGTTACTGTGGGCACAGAGTATGAGCTTTATGGTTTCACACAGAAACAGGAAGGACAGGCTCATCTTATGGATACAGCACAGTAGTTGGAGAACCAATAATGGACTTCTTTTCTTACATACTGCTGTATTTGAAAGGAGAAGGATGGCTCTGGCAATTAAATGAGTAATCACAGTGGATATTTACCCTATTGAGGACAATATATTAATTCTCTTGGTCAAACATGCCAACTGTATAAATAATATAAAGAGGGAATGGGTTTTGAAAATAAAATATTACTTAACAAGTTCATTTATATTTTAATCTAACTCTGTTAATTCAATTGTTTCAAAAAGGCATATTTGAATTACAGGCTTTTATAGCTTTTCATGTTGAATAACATGGTAATATGATTTTTCTCCATTCTGTACACATAAGGAACATTCTAAAATGTGTAGCCTCAATTACACAGCAACAGTGTGGATGATATTTAATGCTAAACTGAGAATAAAGCTGGTTCAAACCATTTGGTTTAAAACAACCATAAACAGCCATTTTAACATAATGATTCTAGTATAATATGCTCTGCTTAAATTTTAAGAATTTTAGTGGGGCAAAGATAACATTCTGAGTACTAATTTAATTTAAATTAGGACTTCTGTAGAATTTGAGTTCTGACAAAATAATAAATAAAGTTTAAGGTTGTTTTTGTTTTTTGTGGTTTTTTTTTTTTTTTTTTTGTTCTGACACAAAGGACTCAGTATTTCTTGAAAAGGAAATTATTATAAAAATGTCAGCAAGAATAATTGGAGGGTCAGGAGGTTTTTTCTTGAGTGTTTGCTGATGTTGAGCCCATCCCATCAAGAATTTCAAAAGAGGAATAAAATGGCACTCTATCTTCTGGACAGCTTGATGTTTGTCTTTGCTGTCAAGCAAAAGGGGATGCAATTCCATTCATACTGAGAAGATTAGAAAAATGCAGAAAATATGACAAACCAGAACAATTCACAACCAGTCAACACATTGAGGGGTCTAGAGTCCTTTCGTACATAGGGACTGACACACAGGGCCCCAGTGAATCAAGGTTGGTCACTAATAACAAATGTACTTTCTTACAAGCTCTTCACATTTCTTGAAGAATTTAACATAAATAACTTCTTAAAATTATTCAAAATCATCATAGCATCCCTTAACTACACTACACCTTAACCTGATGCTTTAACAGAACAGGCCTCTGCTTACAATCAGGAGTGGCTGCAACAGGACTGTTCTGCACTGCCCATGGGAGCCCTTGCAGGAAAACCCCTTCCAGAACTATTGGCAGAGTCATGACAGAGAAGTATGAACATATATGTAAGTTTTTCAAAAGAACACTTGCCCTGGAAAATGAATCATCATCTCTTTCCTACAAGACTTTCAGTTCAAACTCAGGCCTTCCTTTAACATAAACACAGTGGACACATTACTCCAGGCTGTTCCATTTGTTTTGTGGTAATGTAATGCAATTACATTTAACTAGCCATGAACTGGCAAACATATACAGTGTTTGGGCTTCACCTTTAAATAAAGCTTACTGCTGCTCCAAGTTAATCAAAATCTGCTGCAAACTTGCTAATCTACTCTGTCTCAAAGCTTAAAGAAATTTCATCTCTGTATCTATTTTCATGGTTACTTACAGAAGTACCTATTCTTTGGAAAGTCAAGGTGCTGTGCAACACTCCCGTGGTCTCTTTCAATGTATTACACCAAATGCAGTTCATTTTTCAGATGTGTGAAGCAATTCAGCACTGTCTTACTCTTCCTGAATATTTAATGATTACTCAGAAGTGACATCAGAAGAAACTTTTGGTAGAACCAATACTGATTCCGGTTTTTTTTGCTGTGATCCCATCTACAGGAGATAAAGGTTTCGTGGAATAATGTCTGGGTGTTTGCATCCTACTTTTCACATCATTAGTGTGATGATAAACACACAGAAACACCTAAATCTAACTCTGCACCAAACTGGCATTATATCTTAGCTTCCTTCATCAGATACTCAGATCTGTTCATTTATGCCGTGTATACATCTGTCCCCAAATATAGGAATGCAATGAAATGAATGAAACAAAAAATGATGGGTAGTAGTAGTAATTTCTAGTCTCCAAATTATTTAACCATTTCTTATTCAGAGACTTAATCTGGGAGAAGTTAAATTAATCAAGGAATGCTATCAGGGAAGGGAGGAAATGAATCTCAGTAGGCCAACCAGGGCAGCTTTGCATTTTCAAGAAGGGTCTAATATAACTAAGGAATAAGCTGTATATTTCTGTATAACCTGTTTCTTAAAAATTATTACAATTACACAGCCTCCTAAAATGGCTGTTCCCATCTCCCAGTTAGCATCATCGAATGAAAGATTGCTTCTTCCCTGTTCTGTAACAAATTTCTTTTTCTACACACAGGAAGATCTTGCCCTGCACTTAGTGAACATAGGGAACAATCCTATTCATAGCATTCATTTAGAACTTACAATATTCACCCCTCAGTCTTTTCTTAGCTAGGTAAATCCAGAAGTTTCAAGGGAGCATATTGCTCTGTTTCAAAGTCCTTATCTTGACCAAAACTCAGGCAGAGTATTGAATCTCAGGTCTAACACTTCAGGGGTAATTTTTTCCCAGAGTTTAAAGGGTTCTGATCATGCATTTTGTAATTAAACCCTGGGGTCTTTTTCCCCCAGTGTTTAACAAGATCTTTAAAATTCTAAACTAAATCTTCTGAATGCCTGCAAACTCTTCTCAACTGGTGTCAGCCAAAAATATTTTATTGATATCTGCTGCTATATCATCAGAGAGTAGAACTGGATCCATGAGACTTCTTGGGGAAGTTTGTTGTGTACATCCCCAAACTGCAAAACAAAATATTGCTATCTTTCAGTATTTTTAAACATTTACATAAATGTTGTACTTAGCTTCAACTGGGTCATGGTTTCTTGCACTACAATCTCTATGTTTTAAATATTAAAATTACATTTTAATACATGGGGGTTTTTATTTCAATCACAGAGCAGATCACAGTTCTTTTGTGAATGAACATTAAGTGAAATGAAAGGCAAGGGATACCTCATCTGCCTTAAAAACTGATGAAAGATACAAATTAAGAGGAAAGTAAGAAAGTGACATCATCAACAAGCACAATGCCAGGAAATATAATGGATAAAGCCAACTTTAAGAGCTGCCCAGAAGACTGATCATAAACATGGCCAGTTAAATTTCCCACAGAATTTTCAAAGGCAGGAGGACTACACAGGCCAGGTAACAGTAGTAGTTTTGCTTTTATGTACAACCTGAACTCTCAACTCCCATATAATATGCTTGTTTACTGTAGAAAAAAAAAAAAAAATTAGTTCTTGCCTTACTCTCCCATACCTGAAAGACTAACAACACAATTAGTGTGAACAAGGTTTGATTACTTAACACTGCTAATCACACCTCAGAGCCTTGGGTTTCCACAGAGGCTGAAACACACACAGGGACTGAATCTCCTTCCTTTGTAGGATACTCGCCACAGAAGCCACCTCCTTCCCTTGTAGATCTCAGACCACATAGCCCTTGCCTTTAACTCTGCCTATTTGTTTTTTTGACTCATGCATTCTCACTTTTCATCTATTCACAAGAAGGTGAGTTTATATTTACCAGCTCAAGGCCCACAAAAGCAGTGTGACAGATTGCAAGTAGCGTTTCCACATCCTTCCCCATTAAAAAGTCCTTTAAAAAAAACTTGCAATCCATAAAATATCTACCCCATTCTTTACAAGTGTATTTCCTTATTCCTTAAAAAAGCAGTATTCTGCCATGAAGTTAGGTATGAGAGAACATCAGGTAAGCAAAGCATAGTTAATACCAACTTTAAATATGAAGAAACTAGCACACCTCTGCGTCATTAACAAGGAGAACTACATTTGGTCACATGTGATGGGGGGGAGGGAAGATTCCTCACTCAGGCAAATTCAAAGACAAATTTTTTCCAACTTCTACACAAAAAGCCCAAAGAGACTAAACTATTCATCAGTGATGGAGGAATATTTGTCTATTGCCTGTATGTATCAAAGCAGTTTTTTTCAATAGTACAATGAAACTAGAATCAGTGCACACATTCAGATGAAATGGATCAGTTGGTTTCTCTGTTCCCTTGCAAAAAGGGATATTCTGCACCTCTGTTCAGGGCTTAGGTCTCATCAAGAGAATGGATAAATGCTCCAGAGCACTTGTACATGTCTCCCTCACTACCTTGTGCATTCAGCCTCCATGCTCAGAATCGCTGCCAGATTAGATGAAACCTGCAATATTTTTGTAACTATTGTGTTTTGACAGTGTCAGAGTTAAGTGATGTAATACCTAGGAAGCAGAGAGCCTCATAAATTGCATTAAAAGTTAAAGTTTTGGTGCAATGGCCAAAGGTGCATGAGGTAATGTATCCACAGTTCTCAATCACAGTCTCCTTTATTATGGCCTATTTCCATCAGTCTAATCTGAAATGAATGCATTAGGTTCTGTGTTCTTTACACAGTTGCTGCCAGCATTACTGCCCTTCCTCCTGATTTCCTTGGTAGTTTGGGAGCCTAAGGGAGGGGTGGATTAAATTGGAAAATATAAATAACAAATCAAAAATTAAAATTGATTGGATAAACAATTTCCCTGTTTCTTAATAAGTGATTGATTTTTTAATCAATATTCATTATTTCTCAGAACATACCAAACTGTTTATTGAATAAATGAATGGTTGGAACTACAATGACATGAAATCAAATAGGTGAACCAATTTCTTTAATAACATGGGCTGAACAGGCTACCTTATCTTACCTGGTTGAAACTAAAAGCCAGAAATTCAACACCATTGACTAGGTGATCCAAAAAAAAGGATGCAATTTGTTTTCATGTTTGATACACACAGGTGTAGAGCCACATGCTGATTTGTGCGATATTTCTAAATTGCAGTTGAAAGTTACTTTCTTTTTGATACAACTGTAGTGTTCTTTCTCACCATTCTTCATTAGTCAGCAGACTACGAAGCTTCTGAAATAAAATTCAGATCTGAAAAATGAGATCTGTAAAACTGTTCACTGTAAAGGCTTCAGGCATGGCAAATGAATTTCTCTAATAAGTTTTTATTCACTTGTATCAGATTCAGTGGTACACATATAAACTATATGCTACATCCTAATATATACTTCAGACTATTTCAATTTTTTTTGGCATAATGTAAAAAATAATCTTTTGAGGCACAGAGATTCTGATGTTCCTTTTTTCAGTTGAAGAAAAAGCACTAGGGTATTAGATCACCACGAAATGTTCGCACAGTTGTTTAAAACAGAAACAAGGATATTAATTTGGTTCTACATAAAAAAGATAATACCATTTACATGATCTTCAACTCAAAAAATTTCTTCCAGGATGTGGAAATATTTAACTTTCATTTGTACTCAGAATATACATGATTCTTCTTCTAATGAAAAATTATAAACTGTACTAATCAATTGTTAATTAATTTGTAGGATGCTCACTTTAACATCTATTTTAACTTGTCACAATTAATTTAACATATGACCAAACAGCAATATAATTTCATTGCTCCAAAGACATAAAAGTATGGAATAACCTGAGCAATGAAAGGATTTTGAAAGATTGCAGTTTCAGTTTGTACACTAATTCCATGTGTTCGTTGTTGTCAAAATTAATTATACAGAAACCAAGTATCAATCTATTGTGTTATCATGTACAATAACACTAATGTAAGAAGAAGTTTCATTAAACACACTTTTGTAGATCACAGATTTCTGCAAATGGTAAAGGCCTATGTTAAAACCAGAAATCTAACCTAAAATCTTAAACTTCAAATATAATTTCACTTTCAAAGTCAATCTATCTTACAGCACTGCTTCCCAATAATAAAGAGGTAAGTTCCACTGTTAACTCTAAAAATTGGCATTTTGAAAGTACTAACTATTGAAACGAAACTGTTTCCTCTCATAATATATAAATATTCTGCAGAAATTCAATTCCAGTCACCAACCTGTATAACACATCAGGACTATCTGACAACATGAGTCAGCATCATTGACCAAAACACTTTCCCTTTATTCCAGGCATAAAATCCCAGGCACTAATGCTCTGGATTTATTCACAGAGCTTTCAGCTCCCTTAGTCTGGCATTTTGTACCATCCACTTTAATAAACATCTACATAAACTTGTTAGAGTCCTGTTTCCCTTTGGAAATTTTAAGATGTGCTATTTTACCAGTATGAGCTTGCTTCAAGTGGCTATGACTGTCCTCTCGGTTGAGGTAATAGCTTGCCAAAGGCAGCAGCAGAGGAAGTAGAGGCAGTTTGTGTCCCAGGCACTGGCCAGGAGATGGTGGCAGAGAGCAGCTCTCCCTCAGCCCCTGCAGCGCTCGCGGGAATCCTCAGAGACCCCGAGGTACTTTGGACACCTCATCAGTGCCGCACAGCAATCTCCTGACTTGCGCCATCAACTTACTTTTTATATTTTAGGATAACACAACAAGCTCAAAACATTGATTAACATCCAGTTTGTTCAGTCAGATCTGGGCACTTGTATGAACACACTACAATACAAGCCGGATGCACTCAGCTCTCCCTCTTCTGCTGAAGAGCCAAGTTTCTTGACATCAGTTTTGGTAGTGATAAAAATCAAACGTTTTCTGGAGCCATTATTGCCTAAAATGTTAATGCAGTTTACTTTTTTCAACTGTGATCGATAGCAGGAGGAAAAGTGCCCATAAATTACTAAAGGCAAATACGATTCTATTAGCACTCAGGAGATTTTGCAACATTTGCCAGTCTGTTTTACTGGAAAAAAAAATTAATTTGTTGAAAGCCTAGTTTTTTTACCTGTCTTTGTCTTTCTCTGTAGAAGAAGGATATTTTTATCAGGAGTCATTTAGGAGATGCAATTCTAATGTACTATAGCTATAGGTTTCAATTAATGTTCTACTTCTCTGTCAGCTTTACATTCCATGTTTTATGAAATCATTAACTATTGTCATGTTTCTATTATGATACTATTAGGAAATAAAGAGATGTATGTAAATGGAGATGTAAAATAAATGTATGACAGTTACTAGGAGCAACATCTGTGCACTATCATACGTGTTTACACTAATTTTCTAAAGATTCTTCCATTCATTACAGAGCATTGTTACTTGCTCTGGCACAACCCTTATTTCCATGCATTTAGGGATTCAAGCAAAGAGAGGGTAAATGAGAGCCTAATCAATACCACTTTTCATTTTGCTTCTAATGTGCTGCCTTTCTCTTTCTTTTCTTCATGAACAAATCCAAAAAAGATCCTGACGTTACAGTCATAAAATGTAATTCTTCTGCAGAAACACAGACAATAATGCTCTCTGTATTCAGGCATATTGCATATTCTAATGGCATTTGGCTAAATTGAGTATGGATTTAACATCAAAGGCTTCATGAATTTTTCAAATGAGATATTAAAGTCAATATTTCAAGTGAAAGATATTTCAATTTAGTTGCATACACAACAATAAAAAACTTCTACAAGGCAGAGGTACTAGTGGCTATGGCAGTATTAGTTCATTCAGGAAATTATTAGTTTATAAGAAAATCAAACAGAAGGTTGTGATACAGCAATGGCACTGAATAAATTAGACTAACAGATACACACTAACGTACTTTATCTCTTGAAGTCTGAAGCAGAACTTGCTACTGGCATGTTCAGTCCTTCAAGCAGGGCTTCATTTGGGGATATGTTATTTATTTATTTTGTGAATTCAAATGGTTCCACCTAAATTTGCATTCAGAACCTCAGAAATCTGCTTACATTCATCACTGAAATGGTTAGGCCTACTGTATGCAAGAAACAACCCGGTCCTCTTTATATTTTAATTTAAGTGCATTTTGCTCCATATTGTCAACGCTTATGCAATGCTGCTTCTGATTTCCCACTGAGTTACAAAACATTCAGACTACTCAGTGCTCACAAATAGTCCACTGAGCTCTGACTACTTCTATGCCCTGGCAGAGATAAAGACTTACAAACAAAATAACACAGTCTGGTCATTCTTTGCCTTCCTATTTTGGGCATGTGGAACGTAGCAAAATGCCCATTAAATCAGGAGGATGTTGGATTATGATACCGTTACATATCCCTGAGGAACACATTTGTGTCACCTAGGACTCCTGGGAGAGCTGGATGCCCCACATACATGTGCTCCTAGTGCAACTTAGGCAGCTGCACCACAGGGGCATTGTGCTGCTCTAAGGCCAAATAACCATTTGTTCACATACAAATAACAGAAGATACCAGAAACTACAAATATATACTGCAATGAATACTGATTTCACTAGTAATTCTTATATTACTAAAAACTAATTATAATTGGGTACGAGAGGAAAGTTACACTGATTTAAAACCTTGACTATCAGGTCGTTTGGGCCAACAAATTATTACAAAGAATTCTGATCCTAAAAGCACTTCCCTGAAATTAGCAGGTTGTTTGTCTCTACAATATTCAGTCAAAGTGTTTGCACTTACTGTGAGACTGCTCCAAGGGCTCACAAAGAAAAAAAGCTGGTGCTAACTAAAGGTTAAATTCCTAGGCCTGTTTCTACCATGGCTGCAGGAGTGACAGCAAATGCTGATCTGTAAATCAGGACTAAACAAAGCTAACAGCCTCGTGGGGAACTCTTGGACAGACTGGGACAGGCCATCCTTCCCCCATTTAAACACTACCTAACTCGTAGCACTGCTCTTGGGGTCCTAGACAGCTCTTGGTTCACCTCTGAGGCTCTTCTGAAGCTCCGTGTTCAAAGCACAGTAATATTTCCATGAAATGAGAAGTGTCACCATCTCAAAGGCAATCAATCAGGGACAAATATCTTCAGAAACAGTACTCTCATAAAAAGTATTTCTTGTGGTAACAAAGGTAAGGCAGAAGCCTTGTATAGATAATAAGATCCAATAATAACTAGAATTGTATTTTCAAAATTGCCTCTGGGGCTGGGGAATATGGTTTCCTTTTCTTCTCTTTTGATTTCTGGACATCTCTGAGATTGTTCTGAAAACTACAATTCATGCTTAGTGAGGCGGTAGTACATCCAAAAACTTCCAGTTGAAATTATTGAAATGTTGCTTTTTCATGACATAAAATGACCCAGTTAAGAGGAAAGATTCCCCCATTATGTCCACTCTGTCTGAGAATAATACTTAAGGAATGATCCTCTGAATTGAATAATTTCCCATTTTCCTTGTTGATTTTAGGGATGCAGATAAAGTTAAGAGTACATCTCTTGCAAGATCTGTGTCAAAATGAGAGTTCAAATCCTTCTTTAGAGCACTGCTAAATAAGCAAAGAATATCTGGAGTTCAGATCAGAAGAGGAGACCAAACTGTAGGACTTAGTCTTGGACAACCAAATGCTATACCAAAATCAAAATCATTCACATATCATGCTGTACATACCCTTTGTGTTTAATGTAAGGTTTTATTGAAAACATATGAGTAGATTAACCATAGAAATAAACTGAAGAAATTGTGCTACCTAAAATATGCTTTTGACTCTTTATTAACTGGTGATAATCTGCACTGATTTGCATTGCAATTTCATTGCAGATGTTGCTGACATTAAGACTTATGACAAGGAAACTACAGAAAAAGCTCATTTAAACAGGTATTTCACATTAAGTCAACAACATATGCAGTGCATAACATCTTCCATGGGGGTTTTAAGTATTCAACCTAATTCTTTGCAATTTCATTATTGTTAAAAATAAGGAGTAATGAAAGTCCAGTTGACAGTCACTTGGTTTTCTCTAATTTCTAAATTTTTCTGATTTGGTCTTGAACTTTCCTTCTTGATGGAGTCTAAAGGAACTGTAATTATGTAGTTTGACTGAAACTCATGGCATGGGAAGGGACGGTTACATTTTTTGGATCTACCATTATTACAGAAGGAGCAAGCACAGCTGCTTTCAGACTTGTTAATACATTCTGTAGGGGATGAAAGCCTTGGAAAGGGTGGTACTTGTGTGAATTTCCTCCCCCTCCATACGACAAATGGAGCTGGCAGTCCACCAAAGCTCCCAACTAACACTCCTGCACTGTCTGGCAGAAGAAAGTGTGGCACTTGATTAAGGGGAAAAATAGTGCTTTTGGGGCACTGCATAGAATCGTCTTCAACACAGAGGAAGAACCATGAAAGATGAAGGACAGAAAGGTGGGGAATGTGTGTTCGACTAGGTGAAGAAATGATCCCACTGTAAGGCTTTTTCTTTCTGTTTGTTATAGGCCAGGTCTACAGCATTAGCTCTCCATCTAGGTAGAAGTAAGATACACCAGGACTCTCCACAGATTCTTTAGTCTGTATCTGGGAAATGCATTTATTATGAAGTGTTAGGTGGTTCATAGTGCCTGTGATAGTCCTCCAAGATAGGTTGGATTTTACATGTTTTTACAGAGTGACAAAGCAGGAAATACCTTTAAAAAACACAGTATTAGTCAGTAGAAATCAAAATAAGAAGCTCCATATAGGTCATCTGAAAAGCCTAAAAAGCAATCAAAAACCAAACTCTTACCAGGCACACAAGAATAGGAACAACCTCAGTGCAAAGTATAATAAACAAACTCCTCTAGTAATGTCAACTACACAGATGCTTGCTCCATCAACTCAGTCCATATTTTGAAAGCCACACAACATCGATGAAGGTAACAGAACTTACCCAACTTCTGTAGTTCAGCAATGAGCTCGGTGTGTTTGTCAGTCCAGCTCCCTGGAAAAAAGAAGTGTTACATGTCAGGAATGAGTCCAGCAATTATCTTCTAACACAGAAGCAATGCCAGCAACATTCTGGTAATGGCAGCATTAATGCTAAAAGTTTACATTTTCAGAAGTGAAAACATTCACAGACACAATCTGGATATTTTAACTGTCACAGGCCTCAGCAATCTGATATTGCTTAGCCTTGTGGCCAAGGCATTAAGACACTGGTATCTATCTGCCACAGAGAACATATCTTCTCAGTACTTCCCTTAGAAACTTAATAATTAATCCATCAAAACTAGAAAAATAAAAACAAAGGCCATGTCACTCTTAACAAATAAGAAACAAAAAAAATTTACTTATTTTGCTAAAAATAGATAATGAAAATATTTTCTACTTTATGGTAAGATCAGAAAACAACATAAAGTTGTAAAGTTCTACAGTAATTCAAATTCATTGAAGTCATTATAAATCCCAAAATATAGAAAATAACTTAAATGATTGACCAAGTAAATGAATTAAAGTTACCTGTCAAAACAAAGCAAAACAAAACAACAAAAAAAGGGCAACAAGTACATGCCCACATAAAAAGGACAAAGCATCTACTATATGAGTGTAATCAAATGCAGGTTTGTACCAGAAATATAAATAGTACAGATTGGAAAAATACTTGAATAATGAAGTATTTCATGCAATTCCAAGGAAAATTAGATGAATGACTGAAAAGGATGGAAGTGTACACAATTTATTATATAGAACATGGTAACACTTGGCTAAAAGAAGTGTGGAGTTCCTCACTTTAATGAGCACAGTCTTTGCTCACAAATTAAAAATAAACAAATAAAAAAGATACGAGTATGATCTCACTTATTGGCAGTTGATCAAACTGCAATTTTCCCCAAGAGCTGGGAAGCCACTGCCTTATAACACATCAAGAACTCCTACATATTGAACTGATCTGTGTACAGACTGACTCCTTTTCTGTCTACAGCAATTGTTTTTCCTATCAAAAATTTGGGTTTATGGAAATGACAACTTAATGGTTAACTGGGAACATAGCAGGACGTTAAAGTTAAATCATGCTCACTTGACTGCAGCATCTCATTGTACCCCCACTGAATAAAAGTATTTTATAAAAAAAGTTTCCTTTCACTGAGGGTTGTACAGCTGGTCCAATCTCAGTGCAATGCTGCTGATGTTAGTAGCAAACTTGAATAGCTACATACAACAGTTTAAATCTCTAACATACATATATTACCATAACTGAATCCAGCACTTTTCATTAATCATACAATGGCATGCTGCTTCATTTACAGCCAGCTGACTAAAATACAGATATATTGTCCTGAACATCACAGAAATCATGGGCACCCAGCCATTGTTTCCAAATAGTGTTTTCTCAGCCTTGTTTCACTCCTCAGCTACATATTGCAGATTACCAAAATTATTAAAGATTCCAGCAAAGAAATGGACAACAAAGGATCCTAAATAAGAGATTGAAAGGCATAAATTTTCTGTTACAACAAGGAACTTCAGGTAGAGAAGGCCTACTTCAGTGTCCTCTATTACTGCAGCATTTCAAACACAATCAAAGAAACTAATTTGAGCTTTTGATAAGGAAAACCTGAAAATAGCTTAATAAGCTATAGATGGAAACACGTAGCTTTAATTTTTTATTTACATGAGTCCAAACACCTAAGAATGCTTGGAAAACAGGCACATCTACACTGAAAACAAAGTTATTTGAGAGTGGGTCAACAATCTACCTCTCAAGTCACTTATCATCCAAGTCTGTGTGAATCTCACGTGACTCTTACTGAAAGAGAACAGGTAAGACCCCAAGTACAGCTTCATCTCTGACCTATGTCTCTAAACATATCATTTACTCAGGGATTGTATCTCAATTCAAATGTATAATTTTGGAGTATTTTTCAGAAGGGATGCAATGGATGTATCACTAAGCTTCTAATTCTATAAATAAGGCAAAAGTCTAAAGCGCCATAAGGAGGCTTGCCCACCATGAGACAGGATTAGTGATTATTTCTCTAATACTCATTGTCTACCAGTGCATATATACTGCTACATATTTATTATAAGTTACATGTTTATAATTATAACTTATGTACACATTTCCACAAATTTTCTTGGAGAATGGCATTTTGGTGTGAACTGAATGCAGAACGAGGAACCAAGAGCTTCTCTGTCCTGACCTTCATTCCAGTAACAGGATCTTGAGTTTGCAGCCTTCAGCAAACCACTTTCCGGCATTTGTAAAATGAAGATATAAATACCTGCCTGGTTACCTAGAAAAGAATACTGGAAAACTTGTTGGCCTTCACAACCAAAAGTCAAGACTGAAAAATTCAGAGTGAATTTGGCAAGGAAATATTGCACAGTGCACTGCAATCCCAGCGTTGCTTTGGCACCTTATGGCATTTTTCCTGCAAGATTTCCAGGCTGAGTTTAAGTTTGTTTGACTTCCAAACCTGCAGACAGTTATGGCTGTTAAGCTACAATCACAGAATTTGTCTCCCTGACTTCAGCAGGATTAATTAATGCCTAAAGGTAAGGAATTAACCAAATGCTTGTAGAATGAAGACTTCATTTGGTGAAGGGCCAATTTTCCCGATTGATAATGTATAAATAAAATAATGCCTAATTTGCTACCATTACTAATGCTTGATATTCTATATAATTGGAAGCAAATTACCAATTTATTTTAAATTGTTTACATACAAATCTTATTTTCTTTAAGAGTAGAAATCAACAGCCATTTCTCTTCTAATTTCATGATGTCGTTACATATCACAAAGACTAAGCATAAGGGGCTGTTTATTTTAAATTATCTCACTATGTACTGAAGTTCAACATTTGATAAAACACTACCCAAAAGAAATAAAAACAAGTAGATAATAATCAAATATAATCTCATATTTTTATTAATCTAGGGCAGTTTCACATTTGATGCACATACAAGAATTTTAAAGAATCTTTTTTAAAAGTATTTTGAAGAGACTGCTTGTATTCTCCATAAAAATGATAAGAAAATGGTTCATGTAACTGGCAATGTTATTAAGTAATATATATAGTTAACACTACTTTTATCACCGTATTTCTCAAAACAACCTGATCCTTTTTATTCAAAAGGAAGCAAAAAAGTCTCACAAATACCAGTTAAAGACTGATTCTCTCAAAGATGACTCAGTGAAAAATAATGACTGACTGTTAAGATCTTATATTTGTGAAACGTGAAACAGGTCATCAGCAGGAGTCCACAGAAATGCAGCTATACTGTTTTCACACCAAGGGTCACAATAGCCTGATTTTCTTAAAGGTTCTTGGTTCTCTCTGAGCCTCACTCCTCAGCTGAACATATGTGAATATCATTCTGGGTCTATCACAAGTTAAAGCATAATTATTTGTGTGTTACAGTGGTATGGGCACTTGCCACAGTCAGCAAAAGCAAAGTTACTACTGTTAATCATGTGTCTTTCAGAGCTCTAATTCTTGCAAGTACCATGTCACCACATCCCTGTGGAATGGCACATGAATAAAAGAGGCTTTTTGTGAGGTACACAGTGAAAACAAAGCCCATCAAGGCAGATAAATTCTTCACTGCATAGATTATCCGACCAAAATATCACAAACAAATGGAAGTCAATGGAACTTTCCAAGCTTGTGGGCCGAAGGAAAATAACAGGAAAAACTACCTTCCCTGCCTTCCTGGATTTTTTCAAATGCTGGTATCGCCCATGTTTCATCCCTAACAACTACTTCCTATGATTACTGTCAATTCTTCTCAGTTGTCCATGACAACTACATCTATCATAATCTGGAAAAGCAAATCTAAAAAAATTACGTCCTTTGAGTCTAGAAGACAAGTCCTTTTTCTTCAACTACTCTTGGATTAAGTTCCCTGACCTTGACTAAGCAGTAGGTGTTGTCAACAACTTCTATCCTGTGATGACTGAAGTTTGTCCAGGATACACAAATCTGTTAAATCCTTACTACTCCTTCACAGAAGACATCAGTCCACATAGAAATTATTTGCAAGAATACAAATGACCTCATTTGCAGTCAAATTAGGAATAAAACAAAATTTAGCAACAGCAAAATAGTTTCTAGGCTCCTCTCCAACCATACAATGGTTGGATATATAAATGTACATGGTTTCTCTCATCTGGGGGATTTATACCAATCATGAGATTTTTGATATTACATGCATTTTTCAAAACTCCCTAGAAATGCTGTCCATAATTTGAAAGAAAATATAAAGAATTTTATCTCTTAATACACTCCACTCCCCAAAATGCAGTGGCATAAACACTAATGTCTAACATACTGCAAGGGGGGGTAACATTGAATATTCTGCTCGACAAAAGTCAGGCTGCCTAAGGAACACTCTTCCATGCAGTTCTGGATCCAAGTAACTCCAACAACGTATGTTTTCTAAGAAGACTACATCCTTAATGGAAAAGCTGCTAATAGCTGTATGTTCATTAGACTTGGAAATGGAGAGTCACTCCTCTAGCCTGGAGCCAGAAGGTGGGCTATCTTGGAGGCAGGGTTGATAGCTTTTGAATACCAGATGAAGTCTATGGATACAAGACTGGTGTCAAATGACAAGAGCCTTAAGCAGATGGATGACAGTGTGTGTGCACTATAGGCTGTTGTTAATTTACTAGCGAGAGATAATGCTTCTATAAAATTAAAAATGAGTCACTGGAAAACAGCCTGAGAGGCCATAGCCTGCAGATTTCAGGCCTCCTGGCAGGCCTGCATTGTGGGGGATATGTTTTTATAGAATTATGAAAATTAAAATTGCATGTTAGAGAGAAAGAAAATGTAATTGTTTCTCTTACTAGCTATTTAAGCTATTCATAGTTTGGATTTGTTATTCACAATTACATATTCAGTAAAATGGAATAAACTACTCATAGGAACTCAGACAAGATACACATGAGCAATGGCAAACATATATAATATTAATGAATTTTCACGTGTCAATATGTGGGGTTTAAGTCTGGAACTATGCTTCCATAGTTTTAGGATGACCATATACCAAGTCCCTCCTTTTCACTATTGCTCTGCATAGGACTTTTCACTGCTGTTGGATTATGTTGGAAATAACCTTTCCTCTGCTTTTATCTTGGAATGAAAATTTCATGTTATACTTCTTGCAAGACTGTCAACAGATTTATGTATCATAAAGAGACGAGGCTGTCTCATTGTTTCCTTGCTTCAAATGTGGGACCAGATGTCAGATTCGATGTAAAATGTTTGTGAGAGTCCATTTTGATAAAGAAGCAACTTTATCACCAAAGGCAAAAAGGGGAATGGTAAAGAATAAGTACACAGGTCTTAGCATGGTTCTCATGCTACCATTCACTGGGAGGGATACCCCTTACTATGCCATCTACAACTTTCTGGGCCACTCAAGATCATCTAATCTTAAGAAAACAGTGAAAAATTCAAGCAATCTGCCATCGAAAGAAGGTGGATCTAAGCTGTCTATATAGCCAAAACTGTTCTTGATCCCTACATGTATTTATCAAAGGCCCTAAAACAATTTAACCCACTGCCTGACAACCAAATTCCCACAGATGTGAAAAATATGCTGTAGGGAAAACAGTTCTAATGCCTAGACAATTCCTTTACTGTTTTCATCTATCCAATGAAGAAGTAACAATGCCTTGCAATTTTTCAGTACTTTTTGCCCCTAACACTGTTGGTGGATATATCCCTTTGGATAACATTGCCCCTAGAATCCCAGCTTAAAGACAAAAAATAACCACAGTTAGTGACAAGGTCAGAAGAAACCAAACCTTGTGGTGCCCATTCAGGGTTCATGTAGTTTTTAATCCACAGCCCCAGAGAGCTGATGTGAAAGCCAGCTACACTGTTCCACTACCTCAGCACCACAGAGTCCAGCAGTATTACTGATGGTTTACATGCATGTGAATGAGGGCAGAATTAAATATGACATATGTAAAGAGATGTTCTTCAAACCTTAAAAAGAGATGAGAGGAAGGAAAGGGACAAATATGCAGACAATGAATTAGTTATCCTGCATAATATACTACAATCAAGGTCACATGTAAATGTTTATGTATATAAATATATAATATTGCCCATGCAATATTGTGCCAATTCTTTTCAGACACTGACACTGTCACTGACAGTGACAGAGACCTCTGTGCAGCAACAGACTGCTGTTGCTTTAGAATTTTTCAGCTTTAGAAAACTTTAATACAAAAATGTCTACTGTAGAGACTTGAGCCATGAGCACATCCAAGTATTACAGTGCAGCACCTTGCATTTCCACTTGAAGGTGAAAGGCTGACTTTACAAAAAAAGTTTCTCTTTTTTCAGTCCTATGCAACACCACCTGTCTCATCAGCAGGACCACTCAAAAGGGATGGGCCTCAAGGCACCTCAGTCCCAAGATTCTCCATGCCTCATTCTTCATCCACGCTGCTAGTAATGTACCATCACTGGCACAGTTACACCTGAACACTCTGGTGCTGCCAAACACCTGGCTTTATTTTCCACTGTCCAAATGAAAAATAAGCATAATCTGCTATTTGAGGATACAGCAAATGAGGGAGTTCATGACAAATTGTGTTGGTTTATGCAGAATAGTGATAATAAGATACAAATGAGAATTTTTTGCTTAATGAATAATACTAATCACGTTTCAACAAATGCTGTGCCCTTCTAATTAGAGAGAATGCATAAAATCAGCTTAATTTATTTGTGACTAGTTATACATAGTTTAAATATTTACTAGAGATTTACTCTAACGTTTGAAATTATTTTACACAGCTCTTGCAGTAAAACCAGACCTAGTAATGTGAAAGAAGTTACAATTCTAACTTCTGCCCTCCCTTTTGTTTTGTAGCATGTGATGTATGCCCTCAGTTTTCAAGACGCAAGAGAAAGGATATTATTGATTTACATGTTAATTCTCCAACTGTTACTAATTTTGCTTGATTCCTGCTTCCAAAGTTGCACTTCCAACATTCATCACTGTAGTACACTAGAGGGGCTGAGCATCTTTTTCAATAAATTACAGGAACTATGACTAATTATAGTGATATTAACTATGCAAAGTAATGTGTAACTTAAAATGGATACGTTTATCATTTCAAATTATGCTTTTGACTCTTGATGGCCTAATACATGGATGCTTTTCCTTTTTTTATACAGACTATGAACTCTGCTATTTTTTCTAAAAATCTGTTTCACAGATATAGGCATACCTTGTGAATTTGATGAATGGAACCAAATCATTTACATCTCATGTAATGCCTAGTGGGTAGAGGATAAGATTAATACCAAGGGCAAGTAGGGCCAAATCCTGATTGTTATAGCAAAGAACTGAAGATTCAGCTTGAACACTGCCATCAGAAGGTATTTGCCTACAGGATTTGTACCCTATTCTTTGTCTTCCTATTTCTAGGAAGCTAATAGTGCAAGTTGCTTGGCTGATAATACCAGCATCATCAAGCAGTCACAGCAAAAACAAGTGCAACTGACTTTGGACAGTTTAGAAAGTATATTACACAGGTTTAAAATACAGAAGCTTTAAAACAATGGCAGTGCAGTTATGCATGTGAAAGAGCTCTGCATAACAGCAGAACTCTCTAGCAGCACCACATTGTTGTAGTTCTCCTTCCAATGTGGAAGAAACAATGCCTTTGTCTTCTCAGTCATTTTCACATTACCTAGTTAAAAGCTTCAGCACCATTGCACAGCAGAGTAAATCAGGCCAGTACCTCAACTCAAAGAACAACAGAAAACACATGAACTACCAAAGAGCTTAGTGGTAAATATCTCCATTCCTATATCTACAGAAGACCTGAAAAACTAGCACAGTGCTTTGGAATAAAGCTGGAAAAGGTTTGGAGAAGAGTTTGCTGAGTTGTCATCAGAGCTGGACTTCTGATTTCTTGAGGTTGAGTAAATAGTAGATTGAGGTACTAGTACTAGGTTGAAGTACTAGCACTTGAGGTTGAGTCTAGTACTTCTAACCTATTGTTACTAATATTTCCAGGTTTCCTTTCCTCCCATCTTTGCTGCTCTGGGAATAGATGGGTCAGCTGACTGTCAGTTTGGTGTCACCATCTGCATGTCTCTTGGGTGATGGTGTCACCATCACCCAAGTCTCTTATCAGCAGAAAATGAAGATTCTAGTTGTGACCTGGACATCACCAATAGCCTTAAAATATAAATCAAGCCCATTTCAATAATATCCTCTTGTGGCTGAGCTGTTTGCCAGTTATCTCAGCTGGGTACATGAGATGAACACTCACTGAAGATAATTTTGGCTCTTACAAACTATGTTGGTAACAAGGAAGGAAATCCTCTCATAAGAGGAAATGAAATGCTCTTCCCAGAGGTCTTTAAGAAAGGACTTTCCCTCCACACAACTTTCAGGAAGGTTCCTGGCATTCCTGCCTGCTTACTGTATCCCTGTGACTACTGCACCCTGCTTCCTCCTTCACATAGCAAGATTGTCACCAGACAGAGCTGTCACTGAGGATCCTCTTCCCTCTGAGGGGGCTGCCAGACCCAGGAGGATCAGTGATGTCTGTGCTGCTTATAGAGTCTGCTCCCATTTTCCATCCCTCATCTTCAACCATTCTCCAGCTTATCAGATAGTCTTAAGACTTGGCCTTAGTATGTAAGTCTGTCTTCTAGGGCATTTACAGAACCACTGCCTGCACAACCCACACACCTCAGCTGGTCCCTAAATTCTGGCCCATGTCTAAAATAATAGAAGGAGAATTTGCAAAACAGTCTTGAAAGGGTTTGAATGTACTAATGTGCTCTCTTGAAACTCCAAATATAGCACAGAGCAGAACCAGAGAATAATTTGTGTTGGAAGCCACAGAAGGTCACCTCATACAAGCCCTGCTCAAAGCAAGAGTCAAAAAGACAAGGCTCAGTCAAGATCTAAATATCCACAATGAAGCAGGGTAACTTGTTCCAGTATGTGATCACTCTCATGGGGGAAAAAATTAAAAACCTCTATTCAATGAAAACGTTTTGCATCCTAATTTTTAGCTGCTGTCTCCCATCCTGCCGCTGCATCTCCCTGACAAGATTTTGGCTCTTAGAAACTATGTTGTTGACGAGATCTCTGTCTTTTTCAGATCCTCCCATGAGGTAGCTGTAGACAGCAATAAGATACCTACATAGCCTTCTCCACTTAGAGATGAGCAAATCCAGCTCTCACCCTCTCCTTGTATGTAATGAGCTCCAGAGGGCTTAATATGTAGTGGTTCTGATTACTAAACAAAATTTAATTCAAAGAAGCCTTGGTGAAGGACAATTTCTGAGACTATTTAAAATCAGAAGTGAAAATCACTTACTAGCATCATTTACAACTCCAAAGCACAGCTCACAGCTGTCCCAGTTATGTTCTTATCAATCTCTTCTGGACAAGTATTCTCAAGTCCTCTACCTCATCTAATGTTTTCTAATTCTCCTCTCATGAAAATTTACTCTCAGGAAGTCATTGAGAGTTCACAATCTAATTAAATAAAAACGCTGTACGATAAAATTTACCACAGATGCATCAACCATGCTCTTTAACTAGAGCTGAGATTATCAAATTTAAAAATTCCTGATCAAAATCTAGGCCGCTTTAGAAACCTACAAATAGTATGTCCAAAGCAAGGAATAATGAGGTTCTGTCCTTGAAAAGTCTTCTGGACTTCAACACACTTCATTACCATTACCACTTAGAACAAACCCATAGTTTTAAACCATGTGAACACAATGAAGAGTTTGTCTACTATTCAGGACATTTTACATGACTGATATTATGTATGTATTTTGCTTAGGCATTTAACTCTCACTTTTTACTTCTCGGGGAAACGTGACAATTTAAAGTTCATATTCACTGGACTACTATCCGGTGTAATATTCCACACCACTGTAAAACGGTCCCTTCTGAAATAGTACCTTTATGTCATTTTCTATGATTTTAATACTACTAAAGTATTAGTAAGTTATTAATTACTAAAAGAGAAATTTCAGCCTTGGATATCAGAATCTCAGACCACATATTATAAGTCACAGAATTCTAAATATTGTACTATTAACATTTTTCCCCTAGATATCTCATTTTTTTGGTCATGCAAAGATACAGCACAACTGCCTACATATACACAACAAACAGCTGGAAACCTACAGCTTGCCCTCCTTTTCAATACATATCACTTTAGAGACAGAAGATTAACAAATGAATTTGCCTTGCAGGGTGGAAGAAAGCCAAAACACTGCCACTATTTCATTCTGTGTGGAGAAGCAAAATTCTTATATTAGAGTAAGAATAGACAAGGATGTGCAGGCACAGTATGACAGACTGCAGACATGATCCTTTAGGGTCACAAATCTCAGGTATGGAATTGGCCATGTAGAATGGCCATCTTCTCTTGCATTCACCACTACCTACTACTGCTAAGATCTTTCCTAATTTCTCTAAGCATTTTCTAAGCTCTTCCAATAACTGTACAGCCAAGAATGAACAAAACTTCAGGACTTGGGGACAGGGGAAATGAGTGCTTAAGAGTCCTGCTTCTCCTTCTCTTCATTGTAAACTCCTGTAGATTGCCCATCCAACAGAACTGATTTATCCCCCCAAAGCACTGAATTATTTCAAGAATATTGATGCACAACCCTTACCAATGCTTTTATTTTAAGTCTCAAAGATACTCAAATTGGTATTTAAAGAGTACTTCCTGGAGAATTTATAACATCCAAATCTCCCACATTGAGAACAATAAGGTTTCATGAAAGGAATGAAGAAATATAGCCATTTAAATTGTTCAACATCATTAAAATACTCCTAACTAGCTACTCCTAGGTGAAAAATACTACAGTTTCACAGACAAAATATTAGTTCCTCCTTAGACAGACTTTAAATAAAGCTTAAGTGGGATATCAATGACTGAAATATGCTCATGTTTCCTTAGCTTCTCCAGAGAGCATTTCCTCTGACTCTAAATAGGAGTTGTCTAATGGCTTTGACTAAACTGCATTTCTGAACCTTAAGAAAGCAGGGTCTCTTCTCTGACAGCTTCTTTTGATCTGATGTTAAGAGATGTTCAATTGCCTATAAATTCTTTCACTAGCCACTACAGATCAGATTTCCAGAGGTACTGCATACCTGAACTCTGGCTTCAGAGGGGAGCATGGAGGACAACTGCAGCTATATACAGCTCAACATCTTCCTCACTTATATACTACACCAAGAGGCACCAAATCATCAGTATCAGGTGTCCTGCACACATGAAAATTGTCAGGCCTATTTTACAAAAGTTGATGTGAAGTGCCCCTGTGTCCAATTACCTGAGCAAGTAAATGTTGTTGCTCTAAAGAGGTGGACTCAAAGAGCAAGGGCTGATGCCAAAAGCCAAGGGCCAAAGCTGTGCAGAGAGTGCAGGACTACCAAGCAGTACTTCTGGAGTTCAGAGCAAGGGTAGGGATTAGTTCCATGCTGTGCATGTGAGGAACAGCAGTGTCAGTGTGCTAAGGAGATAAATACAAGGATACAGGTATTTCCTAGGCACAGCACAATAGTTTCTGCAGTAAACATTCTTTGAAAGCTCATGTAAGTTCCTATGAAGTTCCTTTCACAAGAAAACACTTTAGATATTTTGTTGAATACACTGGTAACATCTAATACTACCCTGACTCTGGCTGAAATTTTGCTGAAATTCAACTTTCTGTAATACTTAAATATACATGGACCCTCTTCATTGCAATAAAGTGGTCCAATTTCTGCCTCCTTAAGCCTCTCTCTACAGGAGAATTTACATAAAACATCAAATTCATCAAGACTATTCTCTGTATGTAAAAGCAGATTTCTGGAAAAGCACAGGCTGAAGGCTACTGGTGAAACTGCCATTCCCTCAGGCCCAGGTTCTGTAGACAATAAATCAGTTGGTTAACACAAGCCAACCCACAGGCAGTTCCGGGCTGCCACAAGCAGACTGTTCCCAGTAATTCCATTGATTTAAAGTTTGTCCATAGTCCCCTGCATGTCACAATGTGGTTGCTGAACAAAAGCTCACCTATGGCAAGCCTGCTCTGCTTCCTTACTGAGCGGCTGCTCACTTTCTGAAACTTATGCTCCCTTTTTGTCCCAGCAACATCCTTCAAATCACATTTCTTCTTAACATTTATAACAATGCTGATATAAAGCTGTTCCCAAACGGTTGACATCAGGTCCTGCCCTGTTATCTGAATTTCCCCTGCTATACCTAAAAAGTACCTTCTTGATAGATATAAAGGATCTAAGTGTCCAGAACTGCTCCTGCTCAGATAAACTGGCATAACATCCCAGAATTCTACTCCACATCACTTACAACTTCAGTTTAATATAGATCAATATCTGTGATCAAATGGTACCTCAGTGTTAGGAGAGGTATCACACTATCAATATGCACTCACAGCATGGATTCCAGGATACTCCAGTCCAGTTGCTCACTGCTGCTGATCCCACTTAGCATGCTAATTCCAACTCCTACTAAACCAGCAGGAAGACAAGACCCTAACTTGTTACAATTCATTTCTCTATTGCTGAGGCCATTTCAGCTCACTGAGATATTCATTCAGAGAAGTTTTCATTACTCTTTGGTTAATGTGGCAGTTAATGTCCTTGAGCTCCATGTTCCTGTGTCCATTTAAAAATGTGGGAAAAAAATGGGTTGCCCTTATTTAGGATACAATCTCATAGTCAATCATTTGAAAAATCTTAATTTGCAATTGCTGGAGTGGATAGTGAAACCATTTCCTGAATGATGCTGCTTGTCTTTCAGATTCCTCTCAGTATTGGAAAGGCTATGTTAACTCTGGATCAGTGTTCTTTAATAAAACAGCACAGCAGTAAACACCAAAAATAAGAGTTTCATGCTTAAGGTACTATACATTAGAAAAATGTAATGTTCTATCGATGTTTCTTGCTGTTTTATAGTTACCTGATATATGTTGGACTTTCAATCCTTTCTATGCCCTGAGCATTCATTACATTTACACATTTTACAGTTCTCTAGTAATTTTGCAATACATATTCCTGAATCAGCTGATGACATTTAATGGAATGTTTAAGGCACAATATAAAACCATAAATGCTTTTGCTTATTCTGGGGAAAAAAACTGTGCAGATAAATTGGTTTTCATATTAAAAACTATGTTGGTGTACCCAGCATTTTTGCTTCTGCTATACATATTAAAATATAACTAAATGCCTCTTATGCAATACTGCAGCATAAGTACAAATAACAAGCATTTGTACTTTACAAGCAAGCTATATGATTAAGGGGCTATTAATGAAGTGAAACAAAACCTCAGTGCTAGAATGTAATAGTCCATGAAATTCTTATGGGGAGAAAGAGAATCTGCAGTGAATAAATATTAACCTAAATGCAAAAGAAACATAAAACAAACAAAAAAAGAAAGCATTTTTAAAGCCAAAATTTTGGTAAAAACTGCTGACTACTTAAGGAAAGTCTATTTGCATACCACAGGGCTCCATCTGCTGTGGAAAATATAGGCTGCAAGAATGATTTAATATTTAATAGAAGTAGTAGCCGTTGTTAATTATAATTTGCACATTTACAAATCAGCACTGATAGCAATACAAATTATGAAATATAAGGGTGTTATGCCGGATACTGGGGAAAATAAGATGACAGACAAAGTTAATGGAGTATCCCTAACAACAGCTCTGTCAGAACACATCAGAGAACTAATCCAGTTACTAAGAGCCTGCAATGGAAAATCTATTTAAAATATTAAAATGCTGTTTGGTAAAAGCTTTTTCCTAGTGCATTTTACTTAAACAGTTGCTTATTGCTCATGGGTCATTAGCTGTACACCCAGATGCATTCTGCAAACTGCTGTTCGAAAGAACAGTAGAAATTAAATAAGAAATAGATTTCTGCAGCATTTTTCCTGAAATCTAGAATCATCTAACTGCAGATTACAAACAGAAAAGTAATATCAGCTGCTTCCAAGATAGGTGCTCTTACTGCTGCTATAACTAGACATTTCCTTTCATTAAAAAATAAAAAAGCAACATGTTATAAAGCACTTGACTCATTTGAAAAATTTTCCATCCCTGGAACTCACTCCAAGTGCATTAAGAGCCCAATATGCAGAGAAAGTAATGCCAATACTGAAAACTTAGTTCTAGTTTAAGACTTAACATTACTTCAATTTCAACACTGAAACTATAAATAGACTCTTATTTAGTAAAACCACAGAAATTCACATTGACTGTTTTCATTAACCTCACTTTTCTTACCATCATGTAATATGGATTGCAGATAGAGACCATTAATGCTTTAATAGCAACTCTGCTCGCCGAGTCATTCGTGCTGCTACTGATTTCTGTTTTCACATCAGGTAGGTGGTCAATAATATAAACCAAGAGGCAACCCTAACCCCATTTAATTCAGCAGGTAGCTTAGTGTTTATGTCACCTACTAGATACAAGGTAAATGTACAAGGCAAGAGCCTGTAATATTCCCAGTATACAGTTCATTGCAAACCACAAGCTAACTGTGCTCCTGTGGTACAGACAAATCACATTCAGTCTGCACAAACAGGTACAATAGCTGTCTCCCTAAAGTCCAATAGATTAGCAAGTACATATTCATCTGAAACTCTGGCCATGGGTCACCCTAGGCTGATCTAGTGGTGTTTAGCTTACAAAGTCTGCTGAAAAAGTCAAGAGTACCACATTTTAGCTGCACTTTCTTTTGTCCATGTATTGGATTTCTTTTTATTTCATGTCAACAAAGGAAGGATGTGGAATTAGGCAATTAGCTATGCTGATGGAAATGGTCTGGGGAAGCCAAAACTCCTGTTTCAGGGGCACAACACACCAGTTATGACAGAATCATGAACCTACAACTACCTTTCTGTTCCTTCTGTTGTTAGTGAATATCTTTTTTTCTCTGATCAGAAGAGCTGCATTTTGTCTTCACCTGGTTCCTCACACCACTAGGTGGATAATTAAACAGAGTTAATACTTGTTTTGCTGGAGTACAATTTAAGACATGCTTAGATGCATTAATTTGAATTATACAGTGTCAGTTTCCCTTCAAAAAACGTTATTTTTGAGCATCACATGAAAGGCAGTATTTCAATGCTAAAAAACATACCTTCTGGTGCAGAAGCGGTATCTGCCCGTTTTTAGCTCCTCAATTCCTCCCTTTAGTAATGGCTTCAATAATTAAATCATTCTCACACACCTATGCCTGCAAAGAGGAAAAGTAGGCTTTGTTATTTTTGACTCCGAATCTCTATTTATTGCGCAATCAGAAAGGTGATTTTAATGGTATCAAAATTAACGCCCAACAATTGCATAAGATGCTCATGCTTGAATTTTTTAACAAACTATTTCTTTGTGCTTTTGGGACTCTGCAAGAATAACAAGATCTTGTACAAGATGTGTGATGATGGGGGAGATTATCCAGATTTTTAGGCAGCTTGTTCTACGGCAAGATGCCAAGACCTCATTTGACTGCTATGTCCTAGTCTACAGTAGTTGAGGGCAATCTCTGCTTTTTGTTAGGCAATAATTCCATTTCACAAAGAAAAGTTGTCAAGACAAAATGATTGCTGCAAGTTCTTCTCTTTTGCAAAACACAAAAATCTCTGATTAGCCAAAGAAATAAGAAATGATAAAATATAGATAAAATGGTTCAAGCAGAGAATGCAATTCTGGCTTTATGAAAACCAGACCAAAATAACATCACTTCCAGATATTTTTACATTCTTTTTGTGTCATGCCAGCAATGTAAAGACTATCTTAATACATGGCTGAAAATGCCCTTGTCACCAGCAACTCCTCAGATCCCTACCATTCCTAGATCTCAGTGCATGAGTACTATGCAGAACGGGACAAAGAAGAAACACAGCAAGAATATGAAATATCCCTTTGGCATGGTTAGTAGAGCAGTTCTTCAGCAGCTGTTACTCAATTTAGTGCTATCTCTATTTATACTAGAGATTGCTGAAGGAAAAAACAATCTCTAGGTTCAAGACATCAGAAAAGCAGAGAAAGATCACCCATTCTTTTTTTTTATTGTATGAAAGTGTTAATCTGGTAAGCACATGAAATTCCATCCTAAACAATAAAAAAACCCCATAAATGGTTTACTAACCTATCATTATTCCATATATGCTGAGGACTAAACAAAGCAGTGTACAATATTCTGTAGGGGTGGAGAAACAAGAAAATTAAACTTAACAAGTACTAGCACAGGCTGCGTTGTTGTTAATCCTGGCCTGATGAGTCTATGACATTTTAACATGTACATGCTCATTTATTATGTCACAGGTCAGATCAAACAGCCACCCAAACTGCAATTTTCAAAGCTGAAATAACATATAACTCTCATTTATTCTTCAGAAATCTCTTGTAGCAATAATTTTCACTCTGGGTCAAATATACACTTAGCGAAACACATCTAACAAATTTATGGGTTTTCCTCTGAAGTCAGCAAAGCATTTTCACACAATAGTCCATAATGAGTATAAAGAACCTGCTCTATTTACTAGGCATTGTAATTTCTTGCTCAGAAAACACAAAAAAATAGAAACATACATAGTAAATTTCCTCCCCTACTTGGTCTCTTGAAAGCAGCACAAAAGGAATAAATGATTGCATGGATAGCAAAGATGTCCCCTTTAGCATAATTACTGGCCAGGATAATGAAAGGTTCTGTGACACAGACTCCCCTGTTTCCTAGTCCAGTAGGTCAGTTTTTCCTGAAAGGTACCTAAAGCTCTTGTTTCTCCTAGGTACCTAAAGCTCTAGTCCCATCAAATACATTTTGTTGTAGAGAACAAAGTAGAATGGTCCTTTCTGAAGATCAAGTTTTCTGCAGAATGACAGGCCATCAGCTCCATGGAAATTCACAGCAATCTGGCATCCCACACACATCATAATTCACAAAGTCCTTGCTACTAACTATATTTGAGATCCCAGAAAATCCTGGAAAGCCTCAGAGTTAGGAAAGTACAACAAGTGGACAATAAAAAGTTAGAGAAAACTTTGGGCTTAAACAGTGGCAGAAATAGACTTGGATGTTGGATTTGGATGCTTCCTGCAGGCCACAGAGCAGTTTGAAGGAGTCTAAGTCAGGCTGAGGTTTAGCTGGTAGTCACTCCAGATTAGATATGAATGGTGTTCTAAGGATAAAAAAAACTCACAAACTCCTCTCAGTACTATGCCATCTGGACCTGTGATAATTGTATTTCAGTGGTCTCTTGAGTAGAAAATATTTCCTCTGGATTTCTTGCTTTGAAGTTTCCCAATATAATGTTTTTGATCTTTGCAATAGAACCCAATGTGAACTTTTTAGTTGCAATACAATAATACACTTTAAGATACTAAGGAAAAATAAAGTTTCATTCATTACATTCACAGAATATTTTAAACTTGCTGTGTGTGAAGGAAAGACTGACCTGGGCTCTTTATTACACAGCAGCCTATCAAGGAGAGGGACACAAGGGACAGAAAAGAATCTTCCATTCAGGAAGTACCAAGTTAAACACAGAGTTTTTGGTGTGTTCCACATTAGACATGACCACAAGCTCAGTATAAAGCCATTTCCCCTTGTCCTATCACTACATGCCCTTGTAAAAGTCTCTCTCCAGCCCTCATGTAGGCCTTCTTTAGGTACTGGAAGGGGCTGTGGGGTGCCCCCAGAGCCTTCTCTTCTCCAGGAAAAAAAAAAAAAAAAAAAAAAAAAAAAAAAAAAAAAAAAAAAAAAAAAAAAAAAAGCAAGTCCCTCAGCCCATCCCATACAGAAGGTGCTCAAGGCACCTGCTTTGTTTTGGACAAGTGTTGTTCTAATTTGCAAAATGTATATAGACAAAAGTACCTGACAGATAATGTCTAAATTAGGCATGTGGCAGTGGAAAATTCAGCAAAAAGGAACATATCCAAATAAAAAAAAATCAAAAAACACAGCAACATAAAATAAAAGTATGGCTGCTAAAAGTGTCTTTTTATTATTGTCAGTGAGTTTCTTCTACATCCTTATTGATACTTCCACCTGTCATACTGCTGCCATATAACTCTAGCCATGACATTCATCCATGTTGTTTACTTGTGGCATCTTTCACTTCCTAATGGGTCTTTTCTCTTTATTTAGATCTAACATAAAAGCATCCTTTCAAGTTTGTTTTTAAAGAGGAAAACTATTTCCCAAACTGAATCAATTAAAAGTCTAATATAGGTGTCTAGATTAGTGCTTTAGGCTTTTTATCTAGTCATACATACAGAGGCAAAGAGCTCTGAGTAATCCCCTTGAAGTTTCACTAAAAAGTTACTATGCCCATAAGTCTGTCACTTACACCACACACCTAGAGCTAGACCCCTAAACAGAGTTTGAAAGGATGGCGTGAGATTTTCAGCAGCACTGACCTAACTTTACTGCAATTTAAGTCATAGGAATTTTACCATTAACTTAAATGTGACCATTTAAGGCAATGCTAAGTGCTTCTGAAAATCCAATCTGTAATCTTCTTTAAATTTATGGCTATGCAAACTGGACCAAAAAAAGAATAGCTTTACAATCATTACTTCTTTTTAAATCTACACATCAGCCACATGTGAACATGACAGTCTGTGCACATGTAAGAATAAATGCATGCATACATATAAATGAATAATATAAATGAATGCATGCATATACATACATATAAATGAACTGAATTTTTGTGTTGACAGATTATTTGCCAAGTTAAAGCCAAATGTGATTTGAAATTACCATGATATTACACTGAATAAAGAGGATTTATAATGGAAATACTAAAAGAACCTCTGTAATAGTGATCCTGCCAGGCACTCCTATAACAACATATATTTCATTCTTTTCAGTTAATGCTGTTTTTCTTTCTCTGTATGTTTGAGAACAGTAAGTGAAATGTTAATTTTTTTAAGTCAGAACCATCTAGCTAAACCATCCAAATCGTTTTTGTATACAGAGATTTTATTTGTAATCTTTCTCTGCAAGCTGCTTTGTTAAATCCTAATGACAACTTTTATGCATAATGCATAAAATAAACTTTACCAATGTTTAAAACACTTTTATAAACATGTAAAACCCCTTCATAAGTGAGATGACACACTGCAGGGCATGCAGTTGCAGTGCACTGGGAAACCACACTTCCTAGATGACTGAAGGCATCTGCTCCGTGCCATTAATTTCTCAACATCGAACACATGTAGTTATCTTAGAACAGCGGTGCATCATATTCTGGACTTTTTTATTAATAGAGAAGTACATTTTACTGCATGTATAATAAGTGTGCTGTGCTCATCTACAATCCTTTTCCTTTTATTCTAGGAACATCTGTATTTTCGCAAGGAATGGGGAGAGAGGAAGACAGCAAGGTAGCTTTTTACCTTATCAAAACACTATTTTAGCAAAAAAGTATCTATAAAAATATATGCTAACAAGGAGTCACTCAAAAATGGATGGTATAAATCTTCCTTATGCAAGAGGCAAATAAATCAGAATAATAACAATGTATCACTAGCCTATGTCACTGAAATGATTTGTTTTACTCCTTTAATCTTTACCATATCTAAACTGACTATAATAAATGAATAATTACTCTGAATGCAGTGGAGTTAATTGAAAATCTGCTTGAAGTATAAAACCAAGAAATCATAACAACAAATACAAGGTTTAGCCAGTGTTTAGGAACTTGTCTTTGTCAATAATTTTTAAGGTTCAGTGTAAATGATACTGTTTACCATCGTACATCATCTAACATTACTTCAGAAAGTCATGAATTATTTCAGACTTCCATGAATATTAACAATCTTTAGAGTCATGGTATTTCATCAGCATACACCCAAGTATTAAAGTCTTATGGGGTTTGACTTTTCAAAATGAAACCAATTTAATTTGGGTTTGTTTTATTCTCAAAACCTGATTTCTAAGTCCAGAGAGGTGTATACTTTCATGCATGTGAAGCTCAGGCTTTCTTCAAATGTCAAAGGTATGTCACCTAACACAGGGACAGACTGTTTGTCAAAGCACACATCTGTACATGCCCTTCCTATTATGTCCAAAACAATTGGAATCCTGAGAGGAGCATACACTCCCAAGCAAGGGGAAGACAAAATTTGCTGGTTGTTTCCTGCTTAAAAACACAACAAAACAAGACCCTCCTTGGAAACTGTACAGTTTTGGACACTAATCAAATGGCCAAAACAAAAAGTAAACAAATATTGTTTGCATTAAAGTAACTGCTAAAAGATAAACCAGTCATTCTACTGACCAACAAAAATTAGCAGTTTCATCATCTTCTAAAAATTGTACATGCAGAATTCGCAATGAAGCTGACCAGCACGTATTCCTCTTTCTTGAAAACAGACACTTGGTAATAAAGGCTTACAAGAGAGCAAGTGAACTCACCCAGTTCTGTCTCCATCGAACCTGACCTGCAGATTGCTTGTTTCACCCCTACAACTGTTGTCATAAATTTGACTAGGGCTGAGATTAAAAAGAAACATGATGCATGAAGTAGCTTCAACACAGAATACATGAGAAGAAAAGCTGGCACTCTTCCCATACACACTCTTGTGCTGTATCACTTTATTCATAATGCAAATCAGAAGCACCAGATTTGAAATTAGGTTACCACAGCAGAGGGCAATACGGCTCTCACATATGTCCTTGGCAAACTGCAGCACATAAACAATTACTGCACAACAAAGTCACTGTGTTGGCTGCAAAACAGGTTCTCTGTAATCAATAACTTCACTCATGTAAAAGAAGGATCATATTTCAAGTGCTGCTGTTATACCACTGTCATCTCGTATGTACATAGTACTGCAAATTTTCTTTTCTTTTTTGGTTACTGTATAGGTTAAAACCAGCTTGTGCAAATGTTTTAGTAAATATTGCATTAAATAATTCTGAGATAACAAGCTAGAAGACACAGCAGTGCCAAAAGTTCTTGCTGACAGTCATCCCAGGCAGATGCCAGATCATTGCTGTAAAGGCTTTCCTTCCTACAGGTCATACTTTCACCATCGCTCTCATGGCAGCGTCTCAGTTTTGAAGCACAATGAACCGAGGTTTTGAGTATGTTTGCACACAGGAAATAGCTATTAACGTGTGACAGTTTCCTGACAAATACGCCTAAAACTTCTTTGGAAAGTACATATTTTACAAAAGTTTGCATAGTCAGAATGTGCATCCTGGAAAAAGGACCAGTGCAGTGTGTGTGTAAATTCAGCCTAAGCAGACCAAACCTAACTAAAACCAGCAAGCGACAAATACCATCAATTCTATCTCTGTACATCAAGTGAGAAGGGACATGCCTGAAGCAGCAAGGTTACTTTATTCCATTAGCCAGAAAATATTTTTTCTCTCACTAAAATCCAGAAGTTGGATGCACTCCTCTGACCTATCTTGCATCCAGATGACCCAGCAAGGGAGATTCATGCTATGCCAAATACTTGCTGATGGCAAAATCAGGAAGAAATCCAAAACTCCTGGGTTTAAACCCAGCTTTAAGGAAGTTGTAGCTTCTCACAGTAAGACTGCCTATTGTTCTTTTGCCTCAAAACACGTTGTATTCCTTGTTGCTCTGACACGTTCATGCTACGTCTGCACTCTCTTTCATAACACCCATCCTCTTCAACACAAATCTCATTTTCACTACTAAAATAGGTTTCTTTTTTCCTCCTCTCCTCCATTTCTCATGCTTTCCAGTAGTGAGCTCAGAATATTTTTCTGCTTTTCTCCATGTTCTGTTGGATTGCCCCAGCAGAAGTTTCCCATGCCCAGCCTCACAGTTATACCTGTAGCTGTGGGGACAATCCTATTCAGCGTTCCTTGAGGCCTGTACCATGTCATGCTCTGTGCAAATTAGTAATTTAAGGAATGTAAATAGCAAAAAATAGAAACATATTTAGGACAAATTTCCACACCAGCATAACCCTGAAAAAACTCAACATCCATGGCAGAAAAACAACTTTTCAAGAATATTTTTTGAGCTGACAGAGAAACTGTTTCCTCATAACCTTATGGTTGAAAATTACTTGAGTGTTAGAGCTTATTCATCGAACATACTGTGTTTGGGACAGACGCCTGACATGGAAAATGCCAGCTAAGACAGGGAAGTTTGGTACAGTTAGAAACTACAAATTCAGCAATAGTAAGAAATTACCATTAACACTGGCTCATTTCTAAGCTCTGCTGGTTGGGACAAGAAACACGATGAGAGTCACACATAAATGTGTGACTTCTCAATTGGTGCTTTCAATGGGCAGCAGGGACTCAGTGCTTGTAACTAGAAAAGAATGAAGACCTTGCAATCTAAAGTGGACAGAGAATGGAGATTATGTCTTGCGTGGCACTGGATGGGAAGCCCTGAAGCTTGAAAGGCACAGACTGTGACAGTGTGAGCTACAGAACCTACAGAACCAGTGCAGGGCTGGAACTAGAGACTAGCACGTTTGGGCAGACAGGAATGTGGAAAACTCGTGCTTGGTCATCCATTAGAAATGGATATTACCAAAGGAAACCTTGTCCTCTGACTACAGACCCCTGCAGTTTGAGCTCTAGGCAGGCTGACTCTTATCTGACAACCACCTTCTGCCTGGCTAACATTTGAAAATGGGAAGATTTTTACTTTAGGATTTGCTTTCTAAGATCAGATATTCACTGAAAAATTACATTGAAATAATGTCTTTAAAGAAGAGAATTGAAGGAAGATGTTCCTTTAATATTCAGAGTAAAGGGTAACATAATTAAAACTAGATATTAAAAATACTGTAAAATTTCCTTAAAAGAAACTCCAAACAAACAATCAAAAAGATAAGAATTGAAAGTCAAAACCCCTGCCCTGAAATGTACACTTTTTCTTCTCTCAGGAGAATAAATGCAGTGTAAAAGAGGTGTAAGTAGAGATAAAATCCATTCTTCTGAGTTTAGCTTTCTTGACAAAGTGTAGCATGTCATCATGAGACTATCTTATTCTTTTATAAGATTTGGTAAGTCCTATTAGAAGTCTGTGGAAATGATCCCTAATAACAAAATCTTCATAAAACAAGGAATTCTCGTGATTAAATTCTTACTGCATGAGTAGACATAAGTAAATGTTCAGCTCAGTGTAGTTCAGAAAATCATATATATGGGCCAAGATCTGCCTTTTAGAAATCACATCTAAAATAAGTAGAGAAGAAAAAGATAATTTCTTCTGAAATAATTTTATTTTTAACAAGAAAGCAGAAACATATCTATCAGAAGAATTATAACAAAGCAGCTGGAAGACTGGAACCTCTGTAATATATTGCACATTTTAATCATATTTGATACAACACTCTTTATATGGATATGAATTACACTAATGACTCTTACATAATACTCCTGGGTGCCTAAGGGATGTATATTTTCACGTCCCTTTTGTCATAAAAATAGAGAGTAGTTCTATACACACACTAAAGTAGTTTCTTTCATTTTTATATAATGAATGAGTAACACTGTAAAAAAAAGACATTTTACCCCATATTAGTTTAGCAAACAGAAGAGATTTCACATATGACAGTGCTAAATACACTCTTAAGCTGCTAATAAAGGCAAAGCCCGAGGGGAAAAATTCTAATGATGAGCAATGCCAGAAGTTTTTATTTCGGGATCAAAAGTAAAAATGTTTCACTTAGGTATAGTCTTAGAGGCATCATAGAAAAAATCAGATTTTCCAATAATTTTTATCTCTAATAAAATCACTGGAATTAATTTGAGCATCATTACAGGACTAAAAAAATGCTTTTAAAGGTACTGTTAGTTGCATAACTTGTCTCTGTGCACTTTATTGCATACTGAAAACTGAGAGGTTTCTGTAAATGATCTACACTTTCCCAATCAACTGCCTAGAAAACCCTACAGACTCCACAGTACAGCATAGAGAGCTGGCAGGACACAGGACTTATTCTCAGGGAAAGAATCAGAGAATCAGTTGAAAGGGGAAACCAGTTTCATCACAGATTTCTGAATTTTAACACATGAACTTCAGCACTTTCTCTGAGCTGGTCCTACCATAAATGCCCGCAAAAATAAAATATCTCCTGCCTCGAAGTTTTCCTAATGCTTACATGGGGAACACCAGTGGGCAATGACAAAGGTGCTGTTAGTGTACATAGACTAAGTGTGGCCTCACTAACAGTGCTCTACCCAGATTAATCCATCACAATAGGTTTTTCTCATCAGACCTCTGGCTTCTCTGATAACCTAAGTAACAGCATGGCAATTAAATTTATCCCAACTTTTCCCTTAATTTCAGCTGCTTACGAGATTTTTATACATTTTTCTTTATCCCAAGTTCAAAGCCCTGTAATGGATCTCTCGGTGATAATTAAATCCCAATAACACTGTGAGCAGGCAGGAATTTCATGGTGTTTGTACAAAGGGGAGCCTGGTAATAGCATAGCTCTCCAGAACCATACATTGCTGTGTAATTCTGTGGAATTTGCTGTCCTCCTGCAGCCCCTCTTCACTTGAAGAGTTTTTTAATCATCCATAAAAACTAAAGAAACCTCATAGGAACCTGAATATGGCAAAGCAATTTGTATTCGTGCATGTTTTCTCAATCTTACTTCTGACCTTCTGAGATAATGTATAAAATACATGTTGGATTGCTTCAGATGATTTTTTTCATTTGCAATTATTTAACATTGATTTTGATTCAGCTGGGTGAAAGCTGATGTGCCTTTCTGCCTTTCTCATTTTGAACAAAAAAGTAAAACTTCTGGATATTTAAATATTAAAAAGTGACAATTGCATATGCATAGCAAGTAACTACCTCTCCAAGATACTTCAGAAAAATTGTGTTTAGTAGAGTACTTGTGATAAATTATGTATTTATTGTAACAGGGTCAGAAGCTGTTACAATTTAGTGCTTGGTCAAAAATTCACTTTTTATAAAAAGTACTTCAGTGTCTCAATGTACATTTAAATGAGAACTTGGATGCACCAAACACATTGATTTTCATGGGAGACAAGTTAAACATCTTAGGTCAAATTTTGCCGTGGCTTACATTGGTATAAAAAACCCAAAGCATAGTCATCCTACCAATTTCCATATATTTTGGTCTTTCCTTAGAGACAAAAATATAAAAAAGTAACACGGAAGTTGGCACCTATTTTGCAAGAACAGGTAATGTGTACATCGTGCTATTGTTGTGCTAGTGAGCAATGCAGGAGAAAGGCTTCTAACAAAGCAAATGGATGAAAGCCAAGTGGCACTAAGTGAAATACTGGGTTTGCATCTTAGAGAGCTGAATTTTAAAAGTTAAGATTCAAGAGCCTGAGCAAATATTATGTGATTAAAATTTAGTTCTCAATGTTAATTCTTTAATTTTTATAAACTTGCTACATTTTTAGTACATCCTGCTGTCACCAGTAATAGCTCCTGGAATTATTTACATTAAGGTTTTTTTGAGGTGCCCATAAGAAACTTCAACAATGTCACTACTATTGTAAACTTTTGAACTAGCAGAAAGAGGAAGTTCTTAACTCACAGAACTTTCCTTTCTGCATCACTGTATATCTTGCTGAGGTTTTGCATAATCATAAACTTGTGGAAAAAGAAAGTGTCCTGTCTCTGCTGAGCAGTCAGCAATTACAGAATGTCAAAACATTATCTGCAGACCAACACTGTTTGTAATCTATAGCTGAGTCTGTGCCCAGTCAAAGAAACTGAAAAACTGTCCTTAATGTACTGAGAGCCCCAGTGCCAGCCAGCCTGGATGGAGAAGAGAGAAAGATGCCTTGGATCACTTTGTGACACCCATCTGACCTAGCTCACAGTTCAAGTACACCATGCCAGGAAAGCAGGCTTTTCCTAAAGTGTAGTCATTTAGACCTAACATTCCTCACATTTCAGGAACAAAAGTTGAGATTTCAAATTCTCATCAGGGACCAGGGTAACTGTTAGAGATTCATATAACCATAGAAATGTGCTTCTCTTTTTCCACTAAGAAGATATTTAAAAGCTGCTATGATTGCTACCCATGGAATGCATTGAGTGAGACAGAAACCAGGAGAAACAATGAGCAGGTGATCATGTAATATGGTTCTGCCATAGTGAATATGCAAATAGAGGCAAGTGTAAGTATCACAAGAAACACAGAGTCCAACATCTCCTAATTTACAAATACTTGCCTGCAGACAGTACTGCAGCACCACCACAGTGTTCTCACAGTGCAAAGGTTACATAGTCTGTAAGAGTAGTGAATGCAGTGCAGTGGAGATGCTCAGGAGAGCTTAAATTTACTAATTCCAATCTTGCTGTAGCACTTTGAAAGCAACTGCCTGCTGCAAAGTCTTCATGACAGATGGGGTTAACCAGCCCACATTAAGGCTCTTGCTGCTATAAAAAGACAGCCACAGTACCTACTTTAAAGTTGGCTTCCATGCATTGATCTCATACTGCTGTCATTGCTCTGTTGAGTAGTCCTTATTACACAAAGGTAATCTAGGAATACTCAATATTATTCTTTCAAATGGAAATTAATTTACAAAATTTCTTAAACTCACTAAAGTACACAACAAAGCCTCATGTCCTCATCATAAAATTCTCTCAGCCATAAATAATAAACAAATGGCTTTTCTATTCTGGAGCATAAGCTCCAGAAAAAGTTGTCTTCTTCCCTGGCTCTAGGCAGCAATTGCTCCAGCTGCACTGTTTTTGCCACTGTGCTAGCCAATGTATGGTGGGTTTTTTGGCTAGTAAGGAGTACAGCTATACCTGAAGTACAACTGGAGTCTGAAACACTGACTATGTAAGCCATCAGACACTGGAATAGACATATTACAGTGCAGCCACTTAAATACAGTTCAATATGTGCGTGTATACATGCATGCCTTGAAGCATCTATTGCAAGAAAGGAATAGCCAGTACAAATCATTAATTTTATAATATACAGATGGAGATGAAGAACATCACTGAAGGGGGAAAAATACAAAATCCTAAAGCAGTTCTTAGTAGAGTGCTAGAAACTTTCTTTTCCTTTTACTAATTTGGGGGCCAAGTACTTTTTTGGAGATACACCTCTACCTACTCTTTCCTGGATCAGAGCAAATGAAGTTTGGTTTTTGCAAGGACATGCATTTGAGGAAAAAATTAAGGCAAGAACTGAGTTTTCATTAGTTAGGATTTTCTTTTTAATTTCAATTTATTGCATAACTGATTTTAGTAAACTGAACCTCAACCCTAGTCTTCTGTTGGTATGAAAAACAGAGAGGGAATCAGCTTACATTTCTTTAAAGTTTCTGTATTGAATTAATTTGGGCACATTTACATTTCACATGTACCCCAGGTTACACTGATAATGCCACAGAAGCAACACTGACTTTATTGCTCTCACATTACACTGAAACTGCAGTAGAACTTGTCTGCTACATGTGTACTTTGGATTCCTTAGTTGTTTGATCACATTGATGAAGGGATATGCAATCAATCTCCTACTAAGACAGTGAGTAGTATTGGCCATAACTCATTACTCCATCAAAGGATTTGGCATTTCAATCGATGGGAAATGATGTGTGATCATTCTAATTTATTATACATCATTTCCCATCAATCGGTGTGCTGAAGCTTTGACATAGTAAGTAGTTACAGACACTGTCAATCATTCTTGGTCAAATACCTCTGAATGCTGCCATTTGATGCACCTTCAGCCATTCATCCAAACTGCAAATATTCACCCAAGACATTCAGCAATCAGACTGCAACTAGAGGTCCATAAAAAGACTCACAAAAGTGCTTAGGAACATCTCAAAAGCTTTAAGATGTGAAACTGAAGAAAAAAAGGCTTATGAGGAAAGTGCACTTTCAAAAAAATGCATAAAAACTGAGGAACAAAATCTCTAGAGGAACAGTGTCCAGCTCAAAAAAGACTGAAAAAGTGCAAGCTTCAGTATTGTGCTGGATTTTGGCAGGACCCTCTGCTATGCTGGCCACCTCTTACTGTGAGAAGGAGCTAAATTCTGCTGATTTGTGTCAGGACAATTCCTTTTCTCTTTTTTGGAATTGTATGGGCATGTAAACCCAAGCCACAATAAATCTTTCCCCTACTGAAAAGACTAAAACTCTTTAAATCTGCCCTGAGCCTTAAACATTCCTTCCCTATCCAAAATTCCCTTTAAAGGAGAACTTTTTCCAATCCAGAAGTGTAATAACATCCACAATCATTGTCAATTTACTTATTAAATACAAACAAAACATTAATTCAGTGATAATTTTTCATCTGGACTGACTTTGGGAATCCATTACACCTAAAGGCCCCAGCAACTGTTTTCTACTAGATCAGTATGATGCATAGCAGTTAGAGGTTTTTCTTTCACAGGAATATATTAACCCACTTAGTTAAAAACAGTGGTTCTCCCTGAGAAATCACTATTCCTTTTTAAACCAAGCCTGAACTTCCTCCTTAGGATTTATCTATATTTAATTCAGTCTTTGGATATGGCATACACTGTCAACAAAGACAGATAAAGCATTTGCGAAAGCAAAAAACCAATGAAACACTATCCCAAAAAAATACAACAACTTTCAAAGTCACAGAATTAGGCAAAAGCTGCGTAAGTAAATTCTATTGCAAGCCAGCTAACATCTTTAATATAGCAAACCCTCCTGTGATGTATTTCAGATGTCAGACTAGAAGATTCAGCACACCAGCTCTAACTCCACTGACACATTATCCCACTCACCCTCAGACATTCTCCTATGCTTTTCTGGTTCTCTCCCTGCAAGAGAACTCATGCTGTTCCTCTAATACTCCTCATCATTTTGCCCATCCTTTTCTTCATATATTGTCTTGTCTTCCTGTGTGACAAGCATAAAAGCTACTGTATTGAATTCCATATAGCAATATCTCATTATTGGTAAGCTGGTAAGAGAAAGGATTCAATGTATTGCTTTTATGTAGCAGTTTTATAAAAACTTTCTCCCTGCCCATCCATCCTTCCTATACTTTTTATTATATTTGTCAGCCTAAAATAATGCAATACTGGACAGCTTAATGTGGCCCCTAAATTGACCAGTTTATTTATGCTGTTACTATGAAATATTTTGATTTTCCTTTCTAGTTCTATTCACTCAGCTCCTGTACACTCTTCCAATCCTCTTACCAGCCTCCAGCCTGATCTTCCCTAACTATGACAGCTCCCTGAGAAAGGCAACCTATACAACTATCAGATCTTCAAAACAAAAAACATTAATAAAATAAGATCAAGTTAATACTTTTTTTAAAAAATATGCCAGTTTTTTCAAATATATTTTGGTGAATGTGTTGTGGTTTTCTTTGAAAAATGTTTCTGAGAGAGACAGCAGACAGACTTTGTCAAGCAAGTTTGCACTCAAAGGGAGCAATCAACAGCCCATTCAGTGATTATGTACTCACGAATAATTCTGAACTTGCAAACACCAGTTGGAAATATCATTTTAAGAGTTCTAGTACCTTCTCTTTCAAAGGGAGAACATAAATGTTAGTATATCTAATCAACATATACAGTGTGATATCTGAAATTAGAAATTCAAATAAATGCAACAATCTGCTTGCCAACATCTCCAGACCAAAAGTTATTCAGATAAAGTATTTGGTGAATAATTTTGAATAGCAAATTCATTTGAGAAAAATCAAAGCAGCTCATAGAAAATTCAGAAATGAAAAAAAAAATTATACATGTTAAATCATTTATTATGAAGTACTTTTCATCTCTCTTCTGTTATTGTTTTCCCATTCAAGGCAAGGACAGCTTCAGAAATGGGCATTAAAAGGCAAAGAAAAAAAACACCTATGCTTTTCTAACTTGGCATCTTCTAGTAATTCTTTAATATTTACCTATTTATTGAGAAGGGAAGAAGGTAAATGTTGACCCACCCAAGAAGAATAAACATCCACCCTAGTGAAAATATTATATACAAAGTTCCAGCCTGATGAGATTGGAAAGGAAAGGCCTACAGGCCTCCCAAATGCAGGTCTCATAATTAACAGACTTTCAACTATAGCTGCACTGCCAGGTGCAAATTTAATAACAGATTATAAGTGATAGATGAAGTGTACTTCCAGCAGCTGTTTATAATCCCAAGCAAAAATCTTCATTAAGATAGCGTTAGTGTTGTAAATGGTTATCTATTAATTTAAAATATTGCAAAATATCAAACATTACTCATTTAGAACATTCTGTTGAAAATTAAGTTAGAAATGATGCTGCAAATAAAGTTTTAATACATGAAGTTTTAAGTCAGACAATCCAAAGTCAGAATTAATGTCAAACTTTCTGCAGTCTTCAACAGCCTTTCCTGGGAATCAGACAAGCTCCTCAGGAACACTGATAAGTACTCCCTACACTCCAGCTGTAAGAGCAGTGTGTGGAGCTGCTGGAATTCAAGACTGCCACATTTTGTAGATCCACTGACATGCAAAAAGAATGTCATCTCTGGCACCAGCTTTGCCAGAACTCCTGATCTGAGGAAGAATCCAAGCTCAGTAAGGCGGAGCAGTAGGTAAAACCAGCTCTGCTGATATACTCAAAAAGACACAGAAAATCATGTACTTCCTTATATTCATTATTTTATAGAACTTTAAGATAAACCAGTTTGGCAGGGAATAAAAAGAATACATTGAATATGCCTGACAAACCCCCATTAATGGTGCAGAAATGAAGAGAGATGTGAACTCTTATCTGGAGGAGACTTCCTTCTTGACCCACAGAGTCTGAGAGTTTGTGACACCACCAGTTTACAGGGCTCTCCTTTAGGAAATCACACAAAAGCCTTTCTCACCTAAAGCTTCCATCCTGCTCATAAACCTCCAGCCTCAAAAATGCCATGAATGGAACATCCCCATTTGCTCCAGAATCAACCTCACACTGTCAAACAACCATTGTCTGCTATGTTTTTTGGGAAGGGTTTTTACACTGCTTCAGCAGGAGAAGTAGCACATGGGAACACCTCCACCACACCCAGACTTGCTCATAAATTGAAAAGACCCAAAAAAACCCCAAATCTCTATCCATTGGTTTTATACAGCGTATTCTGTGCAGTCCTTACAAGACAGAACCAAACATCAGCATCCATTAGAAAAATTCATCCAAGAAGTTTTCCTGAAAAGAGTTGCCAAGAAAACCTTAGGATTAATCTCTACAATTCATGTTTTAATTCACATTTTTAATACATTTCTAAAAGAAGACGAAAAAAGACCACCAAGCTGCAAGATAAGCACTAGATTTGGAAAATTTACTAGGTACTATTAGCTAAATAGCTTTACAGATGCTTAGTAATGATTATTACTTAAATGTGTAGAAATTCCTAGATAAAGCTACCGTAAATACATTTGTTTCCAAAAGGAGCTGGTTCTTCAAAGCCCCTTCCTTACTTTTTTATATTTAACAATGTTCAGAACAGTTGCAAATGACACTCAAGTCATGACCAAAGATGTGAGCTGCTTTCAACAGCTTTACTATCTCAGTTCCCAACTACAGCAGAACTCCCTACTTCTAAAGAAAGTAACCTCCCTTTCAGTTAACTCTCCCTCCCTCCAGCTCAAATGTTTAAACCTCTTTGCTTTCCCCCTTGAGTAAGAGGAAGTGAAATTCCATTTGATCATCTGCATGATGAATACATGGGTTAAAGAGATGCAAAAATTAGTGGTTGTTAAGTAAAATTATCAATAAGCCATTATAATAATAATTTAAATTAAAAAACTGCACTGTATCCTTGGATCTAAGTCTCTATTCATCCAGTGCACTATATAAGAAATAGTTAATAGTTAACCTAAATGTTTTCTGTCCTCATATGTTGTCATCTTATTGCGAAAGTTCTGTACCTTCTCAGTGATTTCTCATGGGCAGCTATACGCAGCACCGACTCCTTCTTCTCCACAGCAAACAAACTCCAACTCTCTTCACAGCACGACCAACAAACTCCAACTCTCTTCTCACCCAGCTAACCCCCTCTTCTCTAGCACTCATCATTACTGGACACAGCTGTGGCCTATTAAGGGCAGGCCTGTTCCTAATCTTTGGTGATTAGTACAGCTCCAAGTCCTCAGGTGTGAGACTGCCTTCTGCACTATTTTCTTACATTCTATCCCTCCACACTTATATACTCTATGCACACCTTAAAATCATACATTTTCATGTGTACAGAGAAAAAAATGTACTGTATAGGAATTGTTGCCTGAGAGTTTTGTGGCCAAAATATAACTGTAATTTCTTACTTCCCCAGAAAATAATGCGCTGCCATTTTGGAAAAGAATGCCGATAGAGTCGATGTCAGGTGCAAGTCAATTTCCCTCAAATTAAAGCACTGGCGTAGACAGTATCTCCAGGGAAAAAATATTTATGGGAATTTCACCAGTAAAAATCTAGTACAACTCCAATGATTTGATCAGATTTTTTCTCCCTATATTTAATCTGTATAAAGAACAAAATATATTCTCCTCTTATATTCCCCAATGTGTTTGTGCTGGTCTTTCAGACCAGACAAATATATTGGGGAATATAAGAGTAAATCAGTAACTAAATACAGGGAAGTGTTGAGATGCTCAGATTATACCTTATCATGCAGATAAAATAATTTTAATTCAAGCAGAATGGAATGCTTAGGTGACCTTTTAATAGGACATACTGTTTATGAGGTATACACCCAAATCAGCTAAATGAGCAACCACTAAATGTTTCTGAAGTTTCTCCCTAATAAATTCTGGAAAACAAATAATACTTCCATCTAAAACGGAGTCAAAAAACAGACTCAAAATATTAATAATTTCTGACAGGCCTTGCATGGTCTGCACCATTAGACATGAAAAATGTGATTAATGTTAATAACAGGGCTCATATGTAAAAGTAAAGAAAAAGTGTAAATCATGGCTGCACAAATGTAATCTTTTATGTATAAGCAACAATAAATTATATACCATATTGATGTTTTTAACTTAATAACTGCTAGCATATTATGCAGTTTTCAAATTTAAAATCACAGTACTTTAACCCTTAGTATCAACCCCTGGGTAGTGGTACAATATTCAATAAATGCAAACTGTGTGCTTCTCTTTCAGATGTGGCTTCCTTTCTTGACTTAAGGATTTTTTAATGTATTCATTATTGTGGTTTTTTCCCCCAAAAACCCAAATTTGCAGTCTTTAATTAGCCCACACATGAACCACATGAAGAAGCTGGCATAAGCAAGTAGCAGTCATTTTAAATGACAGATTACAATGACACAGAAGGAGGAATTTTGGTGTTTCAAGTTAATAATATGAAAGATTTGCCCTCTATGATACATTATCTTAAAATCCCACTATGTAGCCACATTCAAATAAGATTCTTATTTAGATCAGAAAGATTAACAACTCTGAAAAAGCAATTCCAAACTATGAGACACCCATTTACAAAATACAAGTATAAATTTGTGACACATGCATAAGATTGGTTAAGGCATCAGAGTATATTGCTTTGCCTTCCATATCATTTTTTACTTATAAATAAAATGCATGTATTTTAAGTCTAACAGAATCATTAAGGGGACAACAAGCTTAGAAACAAAATTACCATATTCAAATATTGAACCCATGCCACTTATAATTCTAGTCTTTCAAAAGCAAGGAAATTGAGTTAAGACATATGCTGCCCTTAGCTGCATGTGCCTATGCTTTTCCCTTAGTTAAAAGAAAGCATTACTCTCTACAGTGATTTCTACTTTGCTTCTACAATGCCTTTTTCTTCAATTTTATGCAACCTTGACGTTATTTCACCTTTGGAAAAGGGAAACTGCATTTTGTAAATAACTTCAAAAAGTTCTGCCTGTTCTAGAGAAGACACAGAATTTCCTTTATTCTTTTACCTTTAGAAAGATTTATGAAATACAGTTAAAAGACAGATTCAACCACAAGGCAGAACAGCTGGTTTCCAAACCCTAGAAGATTTCGGAGATATTCAAAGCAGAGGTTTTTGTTCAGTTACAGAAATAAAGGCCAACCATGAAAATTAGATCTCCAGTTAGATTTGGAAACACTCTCTTCCTACTAAAGTTAAGGCATTCTGATCTGCATTTAGATCCCTATCTGCTACAAAGACTACATTAATTTAATTGTTATAACAAGAAAAATTCATTCTTGCCACAGACATTAAAAAATAAAATTCAAAGACAAACTATTCTTCAAAGGAAACAAGGGCCCCATCTGCTGATGTTTAAACGTACTACATTAACACAAACACAACAGCTCTGCCAGAGATAAGGTAATGAAATGAGTTGCAAAGACAAATCACCACATTAACTGTACTGCAGTCTTCTGGTACTTTTTTATAGGAAAAAAAAGAGGTTTTAGGCCTTTGGGTCAATCAGTTTTCACTGATTATGAGAGCTTTGTCTCTGAAATAAAAATGGAAGACTAGGAAGGAAATTCAGGCAGGAACCTGAATTTGCACAGCAAAAAAAAGTAAGGGAATATGGTCAGTCCTATATATAGCACAACAAAATTATGTCTATGTGCATGCAATAAGAAGTTATAAAAAATAATAAACTACTACTATCCAAATGTCAGCTTCAATGCTAAAAACATGAATTATCAAAATCGCCAAAACCTCAACAGAGATATTAAAGCCGAACCCTAAGACCAACAATGAAAGAAAGCATCTGGGAAATGTAAAAGTCAAATTTTTCTGAAGTTTAAAACATCTTGTTAAAGAGTTTGGTAGTTGTTTATTGAGAGTTCTTAAAAGTAAGCACTGTTTTGTTTACAGAAATCCCATACATAGCAGACTTTACATTATGCTGGGATGAAAAATGGCAGTCAGCTTAATGAAGACAAAACAAATGTACTTATTATAGACAGGACTATTTCAAACATTATATCAACTACGAGCCAGCAGCTGAATTCATAATCTTATATGACTCTATTCTGCAATAAAAAAGTCCATAATTTTGGAAGAAATAAAACATCTTTGTTTACATGGCTACGACACAGAAAAGGCCCATGCTGGTGTAGCAGAATGAAGCACATGCCTGACCTCTCTCCTCCAGCCCAGCAGCACAGTCAATGAACCTCTGATTACAGCTGGAAAAAGCACTAAAGAAACTTCCTCCTGCTCTTCTCTCCTGGATTAGCCAGTGCAAGTTGGATGTTTAATTGTACAAGCCGTTCTACACCCCAGAACTGTAACTGTACTGAGTTTCTGTGCCATAGACCTTGTTGGCATGTATGACATTGAAGGTCACCATTGTGCCAGACAGCAACCACTACAGGACAGAATCTCACATACTACTGCCTTTCTCAGGAAATAAGAAATGAGCAATATATTTCCAGCAAATATTCTAACATAAGAATAAAAGCTAAGCAAATGTACTAGACTTGCATGCACGTTACAGAATTCTGGTTTTGCTACCAAAATCCTACAAAAGTGGACGTGATTTTCAGCTGGGCAGTGGTCAGAATGCAATGTACAAAACATCTCACTGCACGGATAAAAAAAAATAATTAGACTTCACTGGTAGTTAATTCTTCAGAAAATAATCCACACCAAAAAAAGCTGTCTTGATTTTTGACTGAAGAAATTAAATTTAAAGCATTCTGAATATAATTCCAAGATGTGATAAAAAAGTTTAAGGCACAAAACAAAACTATAAATATAACTTCTATTTTAAAGTATAATTAGATATAAAGTTATTTTATGGTATTTTCTTATAACTGTTCCTTTAGTAGAGTTCCTCCCATTGGCTTTTGTATTATAAACCAATTTAGAGATGTCCACAGTCCAGTCTGAGTACTGAACTCTACCTCAAGCTGAAATATGTTAAATGAGGAATTTGTCCAGTGAATTATCTAGATAACAGTGCATGAGACCAAGTTCTAGTTCCCCAGATATAGCATTTTCTCAAAATGAAATTTAAAATTTACTTTAGGCACTAGCTTTCAGGTGTTTTTTAATAAAGCATTTCTTTTGAGCAGGTTGTTATTTGGTTGATCATTATCACTCATAAAAGTGAAAAAAAAATTAAAAGCTTTCACAAATCAGCTTGTTCAAAAAAATGCCTGTGAAAAAAAAAAAGAGCATTCTCATTCTTGATCACAGATAACAAAGTTACTTTACTATCCCCCTTCATTAGATCATACATCAATCTCCAATGTGATAATCTCTGTAGGGAAAAGTAATTATATCTGCATCAGTTATGAGTATGTTAAAACAAAGCCACCACAACTGAACATTGTCAAAAGTGAATCTGCTGCTTTGGGTGAAGCTACATACAAGACAATGAGCTGATCCCACTGGCTTCTTCTGTTGGAAAAGGAAAAGCTCAACTCTGCCATCTGCTCTCTACTGTGTGCTCCTCACCACACATTCCTGACTCCGAGTCCTCCTAGATCTGGGCTCTTTCAGCTAGGCAAAAAGGGGGAAACTGAGCCAGCAAACAAAGTGAAGCAGAAAGGATCCAGCCACAGAATCACATTTAGCAAGGAGTTTTACCCATGGCAGAAGGGGGCAGGACATCATAATTCAGAGGAAGCCTGGGAAGGTAAAAGCAAGTTCCCCTTTTGGCAGTGGTAGCACAGCTGGGATCATAATTTGACCCTGAACTTGTCAGCTGTGCTTCTGCATTTGTGCAGCATTCAGAAACCAATGCACTTTGCACAGTCCTGACTGTAACATTCAGCCATCACGTGTTTCAAGTTTGGGTTTGTACATCTGCCTGGGAATTTAATCTCAGTGCACAGTAGATGAAGAATAAAACTGGCTATGATAACATTTAGTAAGTACTTACCTCAATTGCAATCTCAAAATCTGAATAACTTTCTAAAAAAGGAAGAATTTGAGATTTTCCCTTCATAAATGCATCAGTCAAACACTACCAAGTCCAAACCCAGTATAAAACTGAGATTAGCTCAGCTGTTTAGAAAATGGTGCTAATAATGCCAAGGTTTGAGCCCTGTATGGGCCATTCACTGAGAGTTAGACTCGATGATCCTTCTGTTCAGAATATTCTGTGATTCTGTGATATGATCAAGGTAACATGTTCCAGTCTTATTGGCTTCTATGGTGTGAAAGATCCAACAAAACCCCATTTGAAATGAGCAGTGCTAGGACCTACCTACATTACAAGCACCATAGATGAACCAGCAACTCAGGTGGCTGGCTATTTCACTGCTTTACCTGAGCAAACAGTAGTGCAGCGAGGTGTATTTGGCCTTCAAGGGCAGAGAAGGTCAGAGTCCGGCTAGCTGAGGTTAAGGCCGATACCCAGCTGCAATCCTGCCAGCACCCCTCGCGTCGTAAGGCCCCGGGCTGTGCTGGTTGCGGACTGGATCCACTGCTAAACAACGAGAAAGAAGGAGCTGGACACTCGCCGGGGGCGAAATAGGTTTATTGGAAAGCCCACAATGCCAGCCAGGGAGGGACACCCTGACGATGCCAGCCAGGGAGGGACACCCTGACGATGCCAGCCAGGCAGGGACACCCTGACGATGCCAGTGAGTGACCGAGAACAAAAGGTGCCTCAGGGTTATAAAGGGAAGGGGTGGATCCAGGAGGGGTTTACAGAAGACCAATAGTGGGAGAAGAGGGGATGAACTTAACACAAATGACATAGTGGAGAGCCCAATAGGTACCAGGTATGGGAGGGGCCCCGGGACCACAGCCAACCACAACCCCCAAAGAGGAGAAGCTTCTGGAATACTGGGTGGAGTGGGGGGGGTGATTGACTTGGCCCAGGGAGGAGAAAAAGCATACATATAAGGGAAAAAGGGGAGGAGAAGATTGACAATATAACTGGCAGGGCTGTGGCGGGAAAACTGAGGAGGGCAGAACCATTTTACACAAAATGGGAGGGAGCAGATACATAAAATGGGGGAGGAATTAAATGAACTTAACGAACACACTACAACACAGCAGTATCTATTGCACTACACATATACAACTGCCTTGTAAATCTCAGTTACTTCCACTGCCATCATGCATTTAGAAATGCAAGTAGTTACACTCCTGATAAGCAAACTTGTGCTTTCTATTACTCTGGAACACATTTTTTTAAATTAATGCAATGATTTGCTTATAATTCCTTAATATTTTTAAACAGACATGATTTTCATCACATTTTCTCCTTTTACTCACGTGAACACACATTGTTTTACACAACGTTTCTTACAACTGCTCTCCTATTTTATTTTTTCTCTTGAGAAGCCAGTGAACATTCTCTGTGGAAGATGAAATATAAACAGAAAATGAGAGCTATAGCCCTGTAGAATGCAGAACATATAATTTTGAAAATTTGGTGAAATGCTTCACAAACATTTAACAATTCCTGGTTAATATTTTGATCAGTTCAATAATTTTTTTCTCCTTCTTTCTGCCTTCCTCAACCCTTTGTAACACATTTTAGCTTTATAAGAGAAAACACAGCACTCCAGAAATCTGATTGGCAGACATAAAGGCTGGCAGGCACAGAGGGTGTCTTTTTGATTTAATAACGATGACTTATATCGTTGTTTTGAAAGACCCATGAAACAGAATGGAAGTCTCCTTTCAAATATAGTATTTCTACACCACTGCTTGTGCTTGGAAGCAGCAGCTCTATTTTGGCTGCTTTTGGTCTCTTTTGGAGGCATCTATTGATGCTTACTAACATGTTAATGAACAGCATTGCAGTGGTGAAAGTACTGGATATGAGGCTTTTTTGGAGCTTGTTAATACTTCTCTTTTATCAGCCAGAGGAGATGCTGTAATGTGACACCTGAAAGTGTGCTGGCTCTGAAGTGCTCCCAGTCACTGCTGGACCACAGAGCAAAACAAGGGGCTGAAATGAACATCAACACAAATAATACTTAGACAGGCTTTGGGAACAGGTAAAAAGGAAAAAGCTGAGACTGAAGTTACAGGATAAAAGGAACATTCCTGTTACTTTTGTCTTTAGCTAGGATCTTATCCAAAGTCTTTATGTTTCAAGCATAGAGCACTGTTTGCCATATACTTTGACTTAATTAAAAATTATGCTTTATTTATCAATAGTTCTACAACTCTACGTCTCGGTATACATATCGTTTTCTTCCAGACACATGGAGCTGCTAAAGACTAAATAAAACCCAACAGCAATAACTAACCTTTAAAAAATAAAAGATTTAGGAATCAAACCCACAGGTAAGGAAGAGTTAACTTTCTTTTGATAGGGGTGTTAAATTTGAGTCCCCAGGTATGTATGGGGATGTTTGAGTTCTTCTGAGAACTTCAGGTACATAAAAAAAACACTTGAAAAGGTATTTTGTCTCTGCATCACCAATTTGGTCCTAATGTTTCCCCTCCCAGGGAACCATAACTATTGTTTAGGTGATAACTGAGTGGGAGCTTTCTACCACTCAAAAGATATCTTATCTCTTACAATGAAATGACCCTTATAATTGTTATTGCATTAGATTATAATAGTAGTGTATTTAGCTGTGAAATTGCATGGACGTTTTTGTGCCTCTACATTTGAGTACTCTCCCTACTTGTTAAGTCAAACAGCATTTTGTTTTCAGTGCTCAGTGCTGAGTATTCGTGGAGACAGAGGCATGCATGCACATGCACACTGTCTCTCTGCTCTTTCACAGAGAATTTACATCTGCTTCTGCTTGGGTTTTATTCTCTTTCAGATCAAGGCTCTCTGCTCTTTCCACATAGAGGAAGCCTTGCAATAACAAATAAGTATGTCCAATAACCTAACTATAATGGAAGTATGCTGAGAGGAAATTGATAGTGTTGCCAACTCTCATTATTTTCCTATGAATCTTGTGATATTTGCTATTTTTCTTAATGTTCTAGCTGTTGAAATCACATTAATAAATGTGAATCTGAGCTTCCATGAAAACAAGTGTCTAGATTTCTCAAACATGAAGTAAAACTTGAAAATATGAACTGAATATACCCAAGACAGATGAAACAACCAAAGGTAAACTAAAAAAAAAATGAAAGATGAGTGGGGTGTTTAATTACAATATAATTTTAATATAATTTCTTAATTTCAACTCAATATTGAATATTTGGATTGACAAGCGGAGAAAATTGGCTAAGATCCTCAAATAAATGCTGTGTGCTACATGGTACAGAACAAAGGCAAGAAGAGGGCGGAAGGCTTCCACTTTGGGCATGAATCATATTCCCAGGAAAGTGGTTTTGCCCTGGAATTGGTGTAGTAGCACTAATCAGAGCTTCATTGCCAAGTCCGCCCTTGCTACCCATGCCTTGCTGGACCACTCTCCCAAGGATTGCTATGGTTCAAGGTCTGGACCTTGAGCTACTTAAAAAGCATTTACAATTTGGTACCCTCAGGTATTGATTTTTGTCCATAGAGCCTACAAGTACAGGATATGGTCCTTCAGAAGGGCCCAAAATTTTCTCTCTGTGCAAGTAAAAACTAGTTTTTATTTTTAATGACTATGACAAAATTGTACCTGATCTGTGAGCCAGTATGTACAAGAATCACTCAGCAATGCAGAGAACTGTTCACAAAGTCTATCATCAACATAGGATCTGGTACTCTGAGAGGATATTTATTTTTCCATATGAAATTTTTTTTTTAAGTAATTAACAATATACCTAAAATAAATGAAGTTTATTTAACCCACCAAGCTTGCAGTTTAAGCCTCAAAAAGAGTATAGATGCTAAAGACTGGAATGACTGATATTTAGGAAAACAGAAAAAAATTTTCTTAGAATTTTTAATTGATTTTGTAAACTGAGAAAAATGGAATGACGGGGTTAGAATACAGTGACTCACAGGCCTGCAGTCACAATCCCAGTCCCTCTTCCAGTATGCCAGCATCCTTCCCTTTGCACCAGAGGTGCAGGAAGCCAGTCTGGCCCTCAGCTTCTCAATAACATTAATATGACAGAATTTATCTCACACAACCTCGGATTTAGGGGGAGACAGGTCATGCTTCCTCCACTCTGTTTCAGGAAATCTTATTAGTCTACAATACACAGTTCTTCATGCAAATTCAATGAGTACAGAGAAGGAGAAAAACTAACAGAAAATATCTTACCAGATGGAGAAAATTGAAACATTACCCTTGTTTCTTTGCCAGCACAGATCCATTCTGACAGGTTGGAAATGATTTATGGTTGGGGGGGGCATGGAGGAAGAGAGTATGGGGAGAAGGAAACATATTTACACTAGCAGAGATATTAATTGCTGTACAATGTTAAAATCTTTGCATTGTTTTGCATGCATGCAATTAGTTCCAAGAATTACATATGCAGCAATGTTTGCACGCTGATCTCTGCATGAGACAAATAAACCTCGAGTATATGATGCATGTTAGAAATTGCTTTCAAACCACTGTAGAAGACATTTTGGTAAAGAAATTATACAATATGGCAACTCAAAAGCTGCAGTCAAGGAAACAAATTACCTTTGAATATATGAATAGGTAAATACTTCAGCATGTCCAAGATTAATACTAATCATTACTATTTTAATATATAAAACGTTATGGATATTGCTACACAGCAGTGATCAGGCAGATATCTAGTCTTTGTAAATTAAACTCAGATATTTTTCTGCATCTAATTGATTTTTACATTACATTAGGCAGCCAAGGCTGCAACCTTCCATGACATAGTATCTAAATAAACATTTATTAAAATATTTTAATTAGAATAAGAGGGAAAATACAGTTTCCAATTATGTTTTCAGAAGGAAAAAAATCAGACCTATTAAGAATTAATGTAAACATAAGTGTAATGTAACATTTAAATGCAATAATGATGCCACATGATTTATACAATGTGAGTTATTTCTAATTCCTAAACTTTTAAAAAAGGACTACTTATCCTAATGCATTTATTGCCTCTTGCATCTTATGGCTTTGATTTAAAAAATAATAAGGGACACTAGAAAGTGAATAGGGATTTTACAAACTGAGGCATATCTGCTTTGAGCAAAATTTATCTTATAGATGCAGAAGACTTAATGGTCATTAATAACATTGCTCTGCTAGACCAGGAGCGCCTCCTGCTCTAAAATGTGGAGGTGCTTTGTCTGGGCTGGCTGTAAACGACACATGTGACTGCACTCCTGCCATTTCCCTTGGAACTCTAACTGGGCAAAAAAACTTATTCCCAGGGGATTTGGATGAGATTGTTAAGAGTCCCCAAATTACTTCTAATTTTTTGCTATATAGATGCACATACCTGTGTGCCCATGTATTTTGGCTTCTTCTATTCTATTTTATGGCACAGTGAATTTCAGATCCTGACATGATTTAGCACAGGGAGATGGAGTCAGGCACTGTACACCACTGTAATCTACAGCTTAAAGTACTGATAAATTGTCACACCTTATTGAAAACATACATTGCTTGATAGTATAGTTCCACACCACCAGATATATACACATGAAGAGGAATCAGTTTATACCTCACAAACCAGCCAGAACTTGGTGTGGAAGTGAGGGCAGCATCTTCTTTGCTTCAGCCAGAGACTGGCAATCACATGGCTGTCACTGCAGGGAAGCAACAAGGGAATCCTCTATGCCTATTAGTTTAAGACATTTTCAATCACCAAGGGTTGCTGAAGAGTTTCTGTCTGTCATACAAAAATTGGCTCATGGTTCTTGACATTGATATAAACTTACAGAGACACTTAAGATACTACAAAAGTAACTGGTTAGGAAGATGGGGTTCCTGAATTTTTTACAGCAGTAATTAAATCCTGGGCCATGGAAAGAACTTTTGAAATGGGCATACAAAAATATATGCATGTCTGTGTCATGCAAACACAAATGGAGGCTCCCAAGGAAAATAGGCTGATGCAGCTATATAACCTGTGTTTCCTTGACTGGTTTGAAGCGAGTCTCAAAGTACTGGGATAGGTAAATGAAAGCAGGAGTGCACCATTCATTTCTGCCAAACAAGCAAATTAATACCTAAAACATCAGTTCACTCACTTCGGGTTGTACCCTTTAACAATACATACACTGATTTCTTAATTCAGTAATTGAATATAGACACCTTAATCAGACAAAATTCAGGCATTTTACTCAATTGCTTATTATCTTAACAATTCTTCTTATGAGCCTTGCTGCCTTCATTTTCCAGATAATTTTTTTTTTGAGACTAGAATTATTCCGAGATTTCCAAGAAAGATGTCATTTTTGTGTCCTTCATTGCAAAAGTATTCACAGAAAAGGAAAAAAGCTAGAACCCAATCTAGACCTTCCAGATCTGGATAAGGAGAGTAGAAAAGAATTAATTGTCAGACAAATAAGGGGATGTGAACAGTTTTCCTTAAGAAAAAGAGTACATTTATCTTCTTCTTTAGCTCCAAGAGGCTAGTTCCTATCATTTCTCATAGCTTCCATTCCCTTCCTTTCCCATCAAGTGCGTAAACTACCAATCATAAAAATCAAATGTCTAATCTTCCCCATTCATATCCTCTCATAGACTAGAAGACTGCTACCCTGCTGGCACTTTTCCATTCCAGCTCTGGTTTCAAGCACTGCACAGTTATTGCATAAAGCAGAAAGCTTGAACACATCACATCCATTCACTCTGCCACTCATTTCCAGGGTTTACTCAAAAAACTCCATGGAATCTACACTCACTTTTAGTTTACACCTTACTACCATCTTCCAATTACTGTCCTCTTTGTTCTCTCCTAATAATAACAGCAGAAATAATAACAACAAACACCACAAATCACTATGCCTTCTTTAAGGCCAATATTTCACAATACAACATGGTTACTGTTAGTAAATTCATATTTCGTTTCCTAAATTAGTAAGCACTTCGATTTTAAATATGAAGTGCTCAGCTGTTACAGAGAACATTTAACAGCTTTAGTCACTTGTTTATTAAATCTTCATTTTGGCTCTCTTTCATGTATTTCACTTACACAAATACCATGACTTATTCAGCACAGAATGCCTCTAATATCTCCATACCACTGAGTAACAGACTTCCTATGTTGTCTTTGCATCCAAAATTACATATATAATCCTATAAATGCCTTCACAGGAGGAGAGGATAGGATTCAGGCACTATCATCCAGCATATAAAGAAAAAAGAATTTACTCTTCTGAAGTACTTTTTAATCATAATTTATTTTAATTAACATTTGCTATTTTACAAATGTTTTACTGTAAGCACATATTCTCAATGTTCTATGCTTAATCTATGACTAAACTCTGTTTGACAATTTTTTAATGTTCTACATCTGAGGCATCAGAGACCTTGCAGATTTTAAAGATTAAAACTCTGCTGGGTTCAGAGATATGAATATCCATTTCCCTGAGTTAGCACTGATGGACTTGAACTTACCTTCTTTTGACAGAATTTGCAGTATGTGGCAATTTTTGCATGCTTATTTTTAAGGCAGTTGCAGTATAAGGGATTCATTTTGGCAGTCATGTTATCATCTTTTTTACCACAGTGGTAACAAATACTGTGAATTTCCAGCAAGAAAATCCCTCAAAGTTTTCACTATTGCTATCTTCATACTTACCACAGTACTTATAAGTATTGCTACGCTAGATGAAGATTTGTGAGCCATTTTGTTTAGCAGCTCCCTTCCAAGTGTTATATATCTCCTACAAAACAGTCATGGAGAAATAAAAGCTCAGGAATAATACACTGCATTGTGGCATTTTTGGCAGTCATGGACTTCTCAAAACTAGTGATTGCACTGTCATTATAATAGGTAATCATTAGATTTATCTTTTATATCATTTGTAACATCTTACAGTATTATATGTGCATTTATGTAGCCTCATTACTGCCAGGAGTCCTCTTTAACTGAGGTGATAAGTAAATAAAGTAGAAATTACACACCAACAGGAACCTGGAATATGTTGTTTTACTGTATGTCTGAGCTCCCTTTAGCAGCACTAATCTGTGCAGCAGTTACCATTATTTCTACCTCAGTGAGCACTTCCTAATTGCTGTGTTATTGCTTGTGAAGAAAATATATTATTAAAGTCCACAACTTATGACTTGTTGCACATCTATACATAGAAGGAAAAAACCTTCTCATTTCATCAGGCCTTAATAGGTTTTGAACAGGATGATCAGCTGAGGCTGTTTTTCTCTTGCATATCTGTTCATTACCATTTCATAATGTCAGTGGCTCCTTCTAACAGTCAAGATGCATCCATAATTTACTCAGAAACCTGAAAACATTACTAAACCAAATCTACTTAATTCTCTGTGAATCAGCTCAGGCCTGTTTTGGAAGCAATTTGTAATGAACAACAATTGCAAACCCAAAGGAATCAGTATTCCTTTTTAGTTGTTAATGTTTTATACCCAATTATTGGTCCACTGCCAGATAATGATCCATAGAGCATTAGAAATGTGTATTAATATTATCTTTACAAGTGCAATAATACTCAGTGGAGGATAAAGTTTTGATGGACTCCTCTTGTGTGCAAGTTAAAGCTCTGCATTGTCTGGGAAAAAAGTCAGCATTAGCACTTTGTTCTGATGGGACTGCTAAGGACAGGGTGACCTTCAAAATTTGGCAAAATGGCAAACAGCAGACACTGAAATTAACACAGAAAATAACTTCAGCATTTTTTCCTGTTCAGAACTACTGAGATGTCACAGCTATGAAGAAAGCAGACCTAATTAAAATATTTTAGGAAAAAACAAAATACTCTGCATTCTTCCAGTTCAAAGTAAGCATGATGAGACTTACATCTTTCCATGAGCAAGCCGACACTTAAGAATTCCTGAAAAGATGATGAGCCTTCATTCAATCGCCAGACTGCAGTATTCTTCTCTGTCTTGAATACTGAGTATTACCTACTTCTACAGGATGTCTGGGGTAAATAATATGAATCATTTTAAGAACTGCATTCCATAGATTCTGCTTGGGATAATACTGTGCACTTATCTTAAGAATAAATATTTGCCACTTTTAAGTTGTCTTAATTCATAGCCAAAATGTGTCTGCATACAGAAAATAAAAAAGCCAAACACAATTCTTGTAACTTAAAGAGGTTTCTGCACAAAACAGAAAATGTTGGAAAGTAAGAAGAAAGTCTAATGAACATTTCAAACAGAACTCTGCCACATTGATTGTGTTAATAATGGCAGGGCTTCAGTACTGAGAAACTGTTTACAAGTATATTATTATGTCTTTCCCAAGCAGCCTGTGTCACAACACTCTTGAAGCTGAGTGGATGGGATTTTTGGTTTTTACTTTTAAGATCTCAGAGAAGTGCAAAAATTAAGAAAGCAATTTCATAGTTAAGGTTCCACTTAAAGCCCTGTTTGTTTTTTTCACAAACACATAGCCTGCTTCTCTTCTCACCTGAAACGAACAAGCAATAGAGAGAACAGACAGATATATTTGTCAGCACTAGAGACCAGCCACAAGATTTCCACACTACTGAAAGACCTAGGGGACCTTTAATAGGATCTCTGTAAAGCACCTGGGAAGCTAATTGTCATTGGCTATGAACAGCATTAGGATCCTGGGTGTTCTTAAAAACTCACTTAGGTGCCTCTACATCTTCAGGAGCTTAAATACCTTGTAAAATTTTCCATAAGGCCCTCAGCAGGCAGCCTCAACAGCCTCATATGTTCCTTGGTACAGGCAAAGAGAGATAAATAATGGCGTGTTTTGATCAGAGCAGTAGCAAACAGTCTTAAATATTCTTTTCCCTTTTACATGGAGAAGTTGATGACAGAGACAGATATCTCTTTGATGCAAAGCTATTTATTTTCAAAAATATATATGTCCTGTTCCCCTGAACACAGGGGAAACAGTGGGAAAACAGCAGATGCTCAGTGCAGTGTGTTGCTTTTCTCTAGCCTGTGCTGAAGGCCTCCCTCCTACCTTTCTTTCAGGGTCATATTGTTTTCATTTCCTGCCCATCCTCCCTCTGCCATACTGGCTCTCTCTGCTCTTTATTTCATCTGTGGCACTCAAATATCCTCATCCTCCTCCTTCACAAGGATGAATTTTCCAGTTTCTGGTTTTGCATCTGTTGCAATGGAATTCCTTTCTTCAAATAGGTCAGCTCCTGTCTAGTCTAGCCTTAGCTTATATTTTCAGGGGTCTATGGCTTCTGATGTTTATCCTAAATGTATGGCAGCTCTCAGATACAGCACTTTAATCAACTCTCTATGTAATATAATGAACAGGTAGCCTTCCCATAAAGCTATAGGTTGTGTACTTTTTAAAGATCCTGTCATCATCTAAACAGCTTTGAACCCAATACAGTAAAGATTTCACTATTGCATTCACATTTCAAGGTATGTTTTAACAAAACACTTCTAATTAAAACCTCATGTATTAGGTTTTTATACAACTTGGGACTCATGACAACAAATTTTACTCTGAATTGCAACAACCAAGTTCCTTGCTACTTTAGTTCCTAAAATTAACTTTGTATCCTCATTTATTCTACATCAGGAAAATAAATTGTTAAGAAGAAAAGTATGTCAACGCGGAGATTCAGGTGTATGATGGGAAGGTGGAGCTCACTGCCAAGCTCCCCTATAAGGAGTATGTAAATGCAAAGCACAAACCCAGCCTGGAATGCATTTTATCCATCTGACATTGGTAACACATACAGGGGCATAGCTGGGTGTGCACTAGCACTGCCATAGCACACACAATGTAGCTGATAACAGAGGCCATGGGCTTTTCTCCTAGGAATGGGTTCACACTTAGTCCTGTCACAGGTTGCTATAGTGGAAATCATGGGAACCTCCTTCCTGTATATCAAATACTGCAATTAGTAAAAGCACCAGGCACTAAAAACATAAATAAAACTCTTTTTTACCTGAGGCAAAAGCCAAACCTTGTTCCCAAAATACCCAAATGGGTATAATATCCAAATGGATATAATTAGTCCCTGGCTTTTCAAGTGTAAAACCAAATAGGCTACTTTACTTGCAATTAAAATTATACCACATTCTGATAGTTGTTAAAATTTCAGGCTGTAAGCACCACTTCCGAATAGAATATTGGTGCTTGATACTGCACTCAAATATTTTATAAATAATATCTGAGAATATAGTAAGACTCCTTCATCCTTTGGAAAGTTCTTCAGCAGGCAAAAAGCATCTCTCCTAGGTAGAGAGTGCTCTTGCTATGCCACTATGATTCAGTCTCATGAAGTATCCAGTATCTTTTTAACAAGCTATGGTCCCTTCATTCACTTACTCTCATTTTGAAGGCATGTGATTATGACTGTTTTCAACAAGGAAACAACACCAACACCACCTACCATAACTCTACTTGCTTTAGAGTGTCCTTATCAAAAGTAATGCAGAAAGCCCCCTGGCATTAATTGTTGTTATGCTTTTTTAAGGGCTGATCTGAAGATCAGAGAGCAACCTTTGAGTATGAAGAAGCCTTTTGTTTTGATGATGTTTGGACTCAGCATGACAGCTACTTTTTCCTATGTCCTGCTTTTATTCTGAATGCAAGATAACAACAAAACTGCAGTGAGATCTGGATAATAAGTTAAAAATGCTGGGAGTTGAAATATCACACTTCTCACTATTGATAGTCTGCCTAGCAAAATGAAAGGAATCATGAGCTGTAGTTAAATAGTACTTCAGCTTAACCCTCCACTAGTTATCAAGTAATTTCATGAGGATATTTTCAAGAGAGAAAGTTAAACTGACAGCTCTATGTGATGAAGACACATACAGCAGTAAGAGATAACAAAGTTTATTGTTTCAAGTTGGCTTTCCCTCCCTCCCCTTTCTGGAATCTCTTAGTAATTAAAACATTCATCAACATTCTGGTGACAAGACATTTGAGCTTGATTTAGTTATGCATTTCTTTGGTTTTGAAACAAGAACAACAACACTACATGGTTGTTCACACTGCCTTTTCTGTTATCCTTCCTGAGTATTTTCCTGTCCATACAAGTGGTAGGGACGGAAATAGAAAAAAGGGAAGAAAAAAAAAAAGCTGTCAGAAAAAGCACTGCCTTTAACAGGAAATAAGAAAATTACTTAAAAATCAATAGTTTGTGAACAGAATTAAATATGTAAAAGTCCTGGAGACCAAACATAGAGGAAAAAGGTAAAGGGTGATGAAGCAGTATATCAAAACCAGTCAGACCTGCAGCATGTTTGACACTGAATAAAAAGACCAAATTCTCTAGTGCTTGAAATAACCAGGGAACAAGAGTCAATCATGGCCAAAATCTTTTCCCCAGTCATCAGCTACTAAAAATCCAACAAGGCACTAGGGAATTCCATCAAATGAAAATTGTGTTTCCTGTCTTCACACAAAACTTGGGGACCAAAAAGTTGTCACCATAAAAGAAAAAAGGCATTTTTCCTAGCAGTGCAATGAAATTGTCTGCTCAGAATCCACAACATTTTTAAACAGAACCAAAAGCAAACAAAAATACAATGCTATATTAAGACAGGGAAAGTATTAAGTACCTAGTTTAAAGGCACCCTTCCAATCCTTAGTTCCTAGTTCTAGTTTAGTAATCAGAGCTCCAAAACAGTAGAGTGAAAGCAAAAAGAAAAAAAAAAAAAAGAAAAGAAAATAATAAAAAAAATTAAAAAGAGTTATCAGAGGCCTGGAAAGATTTCCTTATAAAGAAGAACTGATGCTTTCAGAAACATCTAATGAACAGATTTGGGGAAAAAAGCAACTTTTCATTTCCAAAGTAACTTGGGCTTTGTCTACACTTCAGATGCAAAATCATCTGATCCACTGGACAGACTCTCACATCCAAGATGTGTGGTGCAGAGACTTTGAAGTGAGCTAGACCACAAGCCAAAAGCAAATACTGAGTTAGTGTCCTTCTAGTTTACTGTTCACACACAGGCTACTGCATTTGCACAACACCACAGCTTTGCAGCAACATTGCAGACTAGCAAACTCAGCCCAATGTGCACTGTAGCACCTATTCCCATGGACACAGAATAGCTTGTCTTTCATTGCTCTGGGATTAAATTCTGGTTGCTGATAACATTTACAAATGCGTGCATTAAGATATAGGCAGATTCCTAAAAAGTGTGTCATGAAGTTTAAAAAATTTGGTAACAACTTTTAACTATTTTTATGGGTAAAAACCTCAAAGGCAAAGTTACAAAAAAAATAGAGACCCTTTACACAAACTGTTGGGCAACAGCAGTTCACGTAGAGCTGACTAGATATGGAAAGTTGACAAGAATGGAAGGGAGAATGCAGGTAAGTAAACACACTGAAGCAAAGGTATACAAACATAGGAGTTACTGAGAAAAAGGAAGGGGGCAAAGGTTGTATTTACAAAACACCACAAGAATGGACGTGTGGGTCAAGGGGTTAAGTGCAGGTACCTTACAGCATGCACATGCAAATCAGTTCCAAAAGACATTAGTTTAAATGAGAAGTATGATTGGGAGGGAGGAAAGCTCTCATTCTACCATAAACTTCTCCCTCTTTCATTGAAGCATGAACACAGAATAAAGAAGGGGGTTCAGTGAAAACCTCATTATTAATCAGCCCTGTGGATAGAACAGTATGGGTAACCCCTGAGATTCACACAGGCACCTGCCTCCAGATTGGCTGCGAATGGGACAATTTATCATAAATGAACATGTAGGAGTGGGGGAAGACACACTGGTCATTGCCTGCACTGGAATTTATGATGGAAAGGAAAGTTAATTAAGTTCTGTGGTCAGTGCTAAAGGGAAAAAATAGAAGATCTCCCAAATGCAATTCCTTGCTGGAACAGATATTTTGGCAGAACTTGCTAATTACTGTACTAAACTGTTAATTTGGCAAGAGAGAACTAATTCTATCCTGGTAAGTTTTCAGAGAAAAATGCATAAAAACAAAAAAGTTGTGTCATCTGCACTTTTGTTGTCAAAAAGAAAAGTGCACCTAGCTTACTCTAGCTCACACCACAATAGCATAGCACTTAACTGAGTGGCAGAGTGTGAGCAATAGCAGGGAAAGTAAAAGGCTTCTGAAATAAATGGGAGTGCCCTAGATTAAAGAAAAATGCATATGTGTAACCACATTGGGTTTCTACAATTCATAATGCAGGATAATTCCATGAGAAACATCAAATGACTAACAGGGCCATTATTGCTTTGCATGATAATACCTGAAATTTCTAGTTTTGACGAACCAAATACATTATATTTATGTTGCATTCTTATATAGTCTTAAGTATATATATAAAACATCAAAGGGATAAATAATCCTTTTTAAGAACCGAAATCCTCAGGGCAAGACAGACATCAAGTGCAATCATTTAGTCAATATCCACTCCAGCCACATGACCTTGACTATCTATACCATCCACAGTTCAAGTGCCTTACCTGCCTCCAGTTTTGAAGCCAATTCTAAACCACTTCATTAGACATGGGCATGAAACAATGCAGGGATCTGCATTCACCTGTGCCAGACACAGGTTCAGAGCTTTGCTTGTAACAGAATATGGACCAACAGCAAGAACAAGTGTTTCTGGTTATTTTTCCATGCTATTTATCACCCTATTTTTCATCTGCACTTCCCTGGTAGAGCTGCATTTCCCCTGAAGAAGAAGTTGATAAGTTGATCATAATCCCAAACCTCCTACCACTATACCAGTGCTAAGAATTGGCATTGAGCAGTGAATTAGGGCAAGGCAGGAAACAAAACTGTGTGCACCAATCACCATAAATAAAATCTGTAAGCCACTGCTGAGTAGCTATTACAGCCAAACAGGATAACCCAGTAGTCAAAAAGGTGTGAGAAGAGAGAAGTCCTGGATATGTTAGCCAGGGAAACAGATTCACAAAATAAAGGGGGGGCTTTGCAAATTTATAGCAGATAGGTGAAAATGGGATCCAAAACATGGCAAAGTGTTCTTTGCTGCACAAACATGACCTCAAATGAAAAAAAAATATAGTCCCTGGACAGAATATGTTCAAAAGCTACAGCATGACAACTTACTTACGATAGCTCATCTAAGTAACGCAAATTGTTAAGCAGCTTCCCAAGACAGGCATCAGAAAAAAAAAAAAAAAGACATTGATTTATGAAAGGAGAGCAATTGTAGTTTTTCTTGCATTTACTTGCTGTGTTCAGGCAAAAACTCTTTATTGGGCAATCCTGATCCTTTCAACTTCATTAAAACACAAGCTCAACAAAATAATTTTTGCTAATAGATCATAAGTGCATGCAAAGGATCTAAAACTCCATCCCTTGACCCTGATATGCAAAGAGAACAGGAAAACAGATTTCTGTTTCGTTTTTATCTACAAATGAAATTTTAAATTTGGGGGGAAAAGCCTCAAAATCCAGTACAAGTAAAAAAAAAAAAAAAAAAAACCCAAATTAAAACTAAAGCAAACATTCAGCTATAGTGGATTTAGTAAGGGAGGAATTTTTTTTTTTTGTTTAATTTTTACGCCTTTAATCCTTTTCAAATTAAGGTTTTTTCTATAGAAGCAAAATCCAGTGGGCAAGAATACTTAGTATCTTAAAGTATGCTTTTCTTTTTATGGTAAAACATTTAATTTTTTTAATCACTTTTACTTTTTTTGGGATATATAGCTGCAATATTAGTATAAAACTTCACTAAATTACATCATTTAAAGTTAATGATAAATTGAAAAATATATGGAAATCTATATGCACATTTAGTGATAGGATTTGGCCCTCTACCTTATTTTTGCCTGAAGTAGAAATAGAGAATTTGTTGCCTAATTTTAATTCATGTCCATGCCTTAAACTTTGTTTTTTACTTGACTTTCAACAACTACAGTATATGAAACCAAAATATATTCCTCTTTATACATATTTTATAATTTGTTTCAAGTTGCATCTTAAAAGGTATTTAACTTTTTTCTCCTGGATCCTGATTTCAGTTAATGGCAGTAGAAGAGTCACTGTCCTTGATCTAGAATTGTTTAGTAAGAAGGAGTCAAGGCTAGAGGCACATGAAAACATGTCAATCAGATGTAATTGCTTTCTAAAAGAAACCCTATCAAACTGGAGAATGAGAACATGGATTCACTGCAACACCTAATCTACTAATGAGCTCAACTTGTTATTTTCAGGCTCACTATTCAAAAACTTCAACAGAAGAAACATGATAGTGAAGGACAATATTGCTTAAATAGTTGTAGAGAATATTTACTACAGGTGGAGCCAGTAATGTCACCTGTAGTTAAGGTTTCCCAGCACTTCCCACGACACTTCCCTTGGAACTACGTTCAGCTTTAACTGCTTGAGCCGAAATTTTCTATACAAAAGGGCTAGAAAAACATCTTTCTTCATTAACAAAGCAGATGCCTAATTCTGTGTTGGCAACATACCACTCTTAACAGTTACCATCCCTGAGTGCAAAAGTTTATGCAGCTGATTTAAAGAAATGCTCCTGATGCTGAAATCTGAGAACAGAAATTGATATACCAATTTGATCTCTATTGAGATCAATGGGAAGGGATCAGTACAAACCCTCCCTTGTTAACATTCTAATGTCCTCATTTCCTTCAGGTTGCAAACCAAATGCCCAGTAGCACTGGAGAGTATTAAGTATGCTCCTGATGTACATCTTCTCATTTCTTTTCATTCAGCAAAATGAATTCTTCTGATCCATACAAAAAAGAAATATTATCTCATACTTGAGACAGATGAATGACTGAGAACTTCATTTGACTCCTCCTTTACCAAAGGATCTTGAAAGTTCCTTTGAGGGGCTTAGATGTAGATTCAACAAGTAAATGCATGAATTTGGGAAGCAAATATTATAAAAGAAGATGGATTGTTTAATGTAAAGAGTAGCATTGCTAAGAAATCAAACCCACAGACTTGAAATCACAAGTCTGGGATTTTCATGAGCTGGGTCTTGCTCACATCATAATGTTAAACTAATCAGAACAGAGGTTCTGAAACACATTTTTCTCAGGTCACCTTGGCAAAAAAAAGGGTTAAGAAGTAGTGCTTCTTATGAGACACTGTGATTTTATTATTTTTTTAAATTTTGCCATCGTAAACCATTTTATTCACTAAGGGTACTGAAAATGCCTTTAATCTCTTCTGTTTTTTTCCTGGGAATTAATTTTTGTTTAAAAGTTCAATTGAAGGTGATGGGTAGCTTTAGACACTTGCAGTAAAGAGTCCTCACTACACAGGAATGTCCTCTTAACCTGGATCTGTTCTGGATTTTCTAGCTATAGTAATCTGACACTGCATTAAGAGTTCAAGTGGCTGAAAAGATGAACATGCCCTTTGCATTCTGCATGTCTTATTTGTAATTTCTGAAAGTGTTAAAAGCTTCTACATCTGAGCAAAATCAAGAGGAAGTCTACCAGTAAACATAAACATTATCACATACTCCACTAAAGATCCTGAAAAAAATCAGGTCCTGAGAAACACAATTCCTGGGTAAGTCTGTAACTATCATTCTGTGGTTCAGCTTTCCCCTTGTAAAATGGACATACAACTCTCACCTTCTAGAGTTTCAAGAAAATTAATGTATAACATTTGAGAAGCGTTTTCATTACAGTGGTGAGCAGCCCGGATAAGCCTATGTGGAAGTGAAATTTTCTCTAATTAGAGCAGAATATGAGTATTTCCCAAATAAGTTAGGGCCACAGATGAAACAATGACGCTGAAATGCTGAACTCAGAGAACATAACCCATCTGTGCAGTGAATGAGGCAGTGGTCCTGTAGGAAAAAAAACCAGCATGTGATCCAGTAATTAAAGACCATTCATGAAACATTGCCACAAAGTAGAGAAATGCTTTTCAAGGAGCAACCTTAAGGGTGGCATTTTCTGACTTGAAGATTTCATTTTGCAACCTTAACATTTTCAGTATTTCTTACACATAATATAGGCCCACTTGGAATAAGTGTATGCATATATTAGAATAATATTTTCTAAAAATCCTTTAGCATTTCCTGGGAAAGGCTGATTTTTCTCCTTCTATCCAACAAATGATGTTTTAACAGTCACACAGCTATAAGGACTGCTTTGAGGAATTGTGCAGTTCAAGATTCTTGGTTTAAATTTTATGGCGCAAAGAACAGACTGGTTTATGTTTGCAGAAAACAAAGGAAATCAGGAGAGAAAATGAGGAGGATTTTTTGCTTTCCTGACAACTCACTTCTATTATGACCCCAAGATTCTCTAATATCCATCCCTAATACCCTGACATGCTCTGGTAAATGCTAAAAAATGCTCTAATTTGCATGAGTATGCCAGACATTTTTATGTCAATGCTAACTCACTGAGAATGACAGAGGCTCAGTTTGTAATCCCAGATGAATGTGTAAAGGACAACTCAACTGAATACTGCATAAGGGCATAGAGTATAAACTGTGGTGTCTCCTAGTAAAACCTAACCAGTGCATGCAGCTGTTGAATAATGCAGTGCAAAGGAGCAAAGGAGTCAGAGTGTGGTGACTCTACACACATGCATGGACTTCAGTTTCTTGAAGGCTGGTCATACCATGAAGCAAAAATACACCATGCACAGGAGAGCCTTTCTCTCAGCTCCAGTTCACATGAGGCTCATTTTCTAGATCTGAAGAGTGAATTTTTAATAAGTCACGTCACCAGTTAAGTGCATGCAAAACTCAGTAGCTCCTCTACAGTTCTCTACACCTGCTACACATCTGACAGAAGTTAGTTTTGAGAATCACTAGTCAGGTGCAAAAGTCCATTGGCAGACAAAAACCTTGTCTGAGACCAAAACTAGTACTTGTGAAAGTCGTCGGCATGGGATTTGATTTCCATATCAAATATGGACATCTCCCCAACCCACAGGCTACTACAAAAATCATCAATCAAAGTACTAGATCATTTCAGCTATATTTGTATTATTTTACAGGGTATGCCACAAGAAGAAAGACAGAAGTCATTGAGATTTCTGACCAGTTTGGTATCATTCCTTAGGCAAGTCATCATTCTTTTGGGTACCTGGTAATTTACAAAAGTTAGAAAATCAAATGTCTTTCCAGACGGGTTATGTCACATAGTGGACAAATGTGTGTTCTCACACTTTTCTCTGAGGAATATGCCTCTGGCTGGATTCACAGACCGAATACTGAAAATAATATTGAGTAATATTATTAACTGCCCCAAAATACCTTTGGAACTGGGGATCTAGGGAACTGCTTACATAATTTAAACTTAGACACCCACTTCAGTGATTAAGCTAAGCACTTGGACTGAACAGGACAAATCAGAAGTCTTTAGAAAATGTTAATAAAATTAGCCTTTTGGGTGTACCAGAGAATGAACTGATAATAGAGTGAGGAAGTGTATGACACAGCATTAAGGTAGAAATTAGAGATTTCTTTACTGTACCACTGCTGTTACATACCATCTGTGTCCAGTACCACTGTAAGAAAGCTCAAAGGTTTATATGACTCTGGTTTAGTGCAGAGTTATAGAGAACAAAAACATAGCAAGATGCAAGGGTGATGCAAGGTAGGAGCTATTTTTCAGGTCATCAGAAAGCTGGGGGGTAGAAATTATCATATATTTCATGTCTTCCTCCTAAGATTCATATCTGTGACATCTCCTGCAGTGTAATCTTTCATCTCCACCTTCATAAACCTGCGCACCAAGGAGTTGCTCAGCCGGTCCCTGCGTCCCCAAGCCAGAGCAGCTGGCACCAAGAGTCACAGGGCAGGAGAACTGATGCAGCTCTATGTAGCCCTGGAAATCATCTGCTCTCTCCACAGAATCACCACCTTTCAAAATATGAGAACATAATCATGTTTAGACAACAGCAGATCTCTGAGACCCCACTGTAGAATTCATATGCTCCTTTATTACCAGTTTGCTTCTAAAGAAAAATATATAGATTTCTATTTCTATAGGGTCACAGAAGAATATACAAACTTATTACTCAGTTCTGATACATTTTAGATAATAACTTTATATGAGCAACAGATGTGATTTAATAGACATCAACTGCCTGCTTTTCCACACAGGAATCAGAGGGTTTGAAAATATATTCACTGAAAGAGAAGGCAAGAGCAAAGGCAACAAATCTTCAGTTGTCTGATTGCTGTAAAATATGCTATCATTGAAATACGTTTAACTAGTCATCTTCTGTTTGGGGAATTCACAGTGACTGAGTTCCAGTTCATTACTTTGAGGGCTGTGGTGCTATTGTTAAAGTCTCCAAACCAGTAAGATGGCCTAACCCCAGGTTAGAGAAGCTACAATAGCAGAAAGGCAATTATACTGTAGGAGAAATGTTGTCCACTAATCAGCTAGCAATCAATTACTAGGAAGAGAAGATAACCCTATTCCCACTCAAGCTCTTCAGTATTAATAGTGCCATCATGTAATTACTTTAGGCATGGGCAGGTGCATGAAAGGACAGACTCTATAGTACACTGCGTCCAAGATTAATGAGTTCTGTCAATTTGCCCAGCAGACATCTGATTCTTTAGCTTTATGTAGCCACTAGTTTTACACATGCCTCAGGGGGATTTTTTCTGAAAAAAGCAACTACTAATTTAAACACATCTAAAATATACACATCTTTTTAAAATCCCTGATTTTAGCAGAAAGACTGCACCAAAAAAGATATCTATTGTGATTATTGACACAGCATGTTTCCCTATATCAGTTATTCTTCACTTTAGTCAGAGAAATGAGTGAAACACAAGGTCCTACAACACATAAAACCTTCTGGAAAAACTGACAGCATAAAATCCTGCAGTCACAACATCCTGAATTTCACTCAGAGAATCAATTTCAATAAGTAAAAAAAGAGAGAGAAGAAGAAATGTTTCAGTAAATAAGTCACTGCTCAGAAACCAAGACAAAGCAAATACAGAAGCACTTTCCTGCTAAGTTAGCAAACATGCTGAATGAGCACAGCTGCCAAAAGCAGAATCCTTCTCTGTGACAAGATACAGGCCACAGAGTTAAGTCAGAGATACGTAGGTCTATGGGTCAAGAGAGATAATAGCTTAAAATAGAATTTCTAACTGGAAAGTAGTTTCTTTTTCCTTTGAGTTACATCTACTGGAGTAAACAGTAAAAGTCAGGTTATAAAGAGTTTTAAATGAAACACAAGCTATTTTTAGAAACATCTTCCATGTTTGGGAGTTGCATGAAAAACTCCCACCCCAGAAAAATATGATTTACTCAGGATTTTAAGAGATCTTCACTCTTACTAAAGACCTGCTTCAAGAAGTTGCTTAAACACTTGCTTAAAGCATTCAAAAATAATCCAAGATATTTAAAGCCATTTAGCTGCTTAAACATGCAGACAGTCTTTCAAAGATCCTCTTAGAAATCACTCTGAAAGTTCAGACTCTTAAATACCTTTGAAAATCTGGTTCAAAGTACATGGCTGTACACACACCCAGCTTTCATGAAATAGCCTACTGATCTCCATTTGTATTTTTAAGTGCAACCATTCAATAATAACAATTAAATTAAATTTAAAAAGGGGGCTGGACTCAAAATCAAAAATTCAAATACTGCAGCTATGGAGGTTACCACTCATTAGCCAAATTGCATTAACTAATCAGACATAAGGTTCATGTCTGTGAACTGCAAAATCTTAACCTACTGAAAGACATAAGAATGATGAAGCATTAATTTGGTTTTTTCCCACTGACTTGGGTTGAATTTGATGCTAAAGCACCAGTGCAGCTTCTGAGGTATCAGTCTCATTGGTCTCAATGGT